>NW_028122091.1:0-52355 GCF_965194805.1 Balaenoptera borealis | reverse complement strand
ACTCAGTTTTTTAAGATTTTTAGGATTTTGGTAATTACTGAAAAGGTACATATATGTAAATTTTTATTTCCTTTTCCTTAACCCAGTATTCTTCTTCAGCTTGTTCTTCCCATGTTGCCTTTTATGTGAAAATTTTTAATATTTCTCAGGATTAAGTTCATTATTTACTTACAACATTTTCTACCAAGTATCAGACTGATAAGCACTGTTCAATAGTGTGCAGGTCTTCTTATGTTTGTTAATCAGCTCAATTTCTCTAACTGTATCCTTGATCCAGACTTATTTGAATTTTTTTGTATGTGTTGCTGAAGGCATTGAGTAATTTTTCTAAAGTTAAATTTACTTTTTCAGTACAATTTAGTTTCCTGTGTATCCTAACAATTTGGGACTTAAATTCAAATTCCCAAATTATTTTTTGCTTTTGGAGATCATCATTTATATAAGCCTGATTTTTATTCTACCTATGAACCTATAAATGTTTTGTTACACTATAAATAACTATGGTGGAAAGATTAAAGTAATGTTTGATACAACATTCTTTGGTTGAAATTTACAGTCCTTTTCTTTGTTCCCAATAGAAGTGACATTTCTCCATATACCACATACTCCCAGAGATTGAGGGGGTAACTAGAGATCATTTTTCAGTAAACTCTGAAATTCATCTGCTTTGTGGACACAATAATATCTCAGATATTATAGAATAAGTTGAGACATTGGCTTCCAGGTGCCATTATGTTACACTACCCATCTATTTCCCCTCTTTCCTTCATAGGAGGGCATTGTTTTTTTCTGTTCAATTCTAACTGTTTGCATCACAGGAAAGATAATTTTTTTTTAGCCTATGTTACTAGAGTCACTAGAGGACAATAATAAAGGCCATACTGTCCAGTAATGTCTTATTACCATTGTATAAGATTACCATTGTTTTCCTACAGCCTCATTTCATGGTAAATATCCCATAATCCTTTCTGGCTGAGGGTACTAGCCTGGATGTACCATTGCTGGTGGGTATGGTTCTCCACTGGTGTCATTATTTCATTCCTCAATTAATTTAGCAATGTATTCTCCTTAGGCTGGTCTCCAGGTTCAGCTTGTCTCCAGAAAATAACTCCCTCTAGTGTCCCTTTTTGGGTTAATAAATATTTTGCCTCATTATGGCAAACCTCTAGGAATATTTGTTCTGATACCCCCAAACTGCTGTCATACCTACAACACATTTACCAAAGTGGAACCACCTATATTGTTGCCATTACACACTGATGAAATATGTACAATGTTGGAAAATGATCTGAACCCTGAAGTATTATTTTTAACCTTACTGAAGTATAGTTGATTTACAGTGTTGTGTTAATTTCTTCTGTACAGCAAAGTGACTCAGTTATACACATATATCAGGGGTCTCCAACCCCCTGTTAGGAACCAGGCCGTACAGCTGGAGGTGAGCAAGCAAAGCTTCATCTGTATTTACAGCCGCTCCCCATCGCTCACATTACTGCCTGAGCTCCACCTTCTGTCAGATCAGCAGCGGCACTGGATTCTCACAGGAGCGTGGACCCTACTGTGAACTGCATATGCAAGGAGTCTAGGTTGCACATTCCCTATGAGAATCTAATGCCTGATGATATGAGGTGGAGCTGAGGTGGTCCCATCACCACCAGATGGGACCATCTAGTTGCAGGAAAACAAGCTCAGGGCTCACACTGATTCTGCATTATGGTGAGTTGTATAATTATTTCATTATATATTACAATGTAATAATAATAGAAATAAAGTGCACAATTAATGTAATGCGCTTGAATCATCCCAAAACCAACCCCCCCACACCCCTCCCCATCCCTGGGAAAATTGGCTTCCACGAAACTGGTCCCTGGTGCCAAAAAGGTTGGGGACCACTGACATATATTCTTTTTCATATTCTTTTCCATTATGGTTTGTCACAGGATATTGAATATAGTTTTCTGAACTATATAGTAGGACCTTGTTGTTTATCCATCCTATATGTAATAGTTTGCCTCTGCTACCTTCCCTCCTTCTTGGCAACCACCAGTCTGTTCTCTATGTCTGTGAGTCTGTTTTTGTTTCGTAGATATGTTGATTTGTATTGTATTTTAGATACCACATATAAGTGATGTAGTATGGTATTTGTCTTTCTCTTTCTGACTTACTTCACTTAGTGTGATAATCTCTAGGTCCATCCATGTTGCTGCAAATGGCATTATTTTGTTCTTTTTCGTGGCTGAGTAATATTCCATTGTATATATGTACCACATTTTCTTTATCCATTCATCTGTTGATGGATGTTTAGGTTGTTTCCATATCTTGGCTATTGTGAATAGTGCTACAATGAACAGAGAGGTGCATATATCTTTTCAAATTATAGTTTTGTCTAGATATATGCCCAGGAGTGGGATTGCTGGGTCATATGGTGGCTCTAATTTTAGTTTTTTGAGGAACCTCCATACTTTCTTCCATAGTGGCGGCACCAATTTACATTCCCACCAACAGTGTAAGAGGTGAACCCTGAAGTATTGAGTGTTCCATGAGACTGTCAATTGGTACATTAAACCTCCAAATATAGTACAGTCTGGGAGTCGCATAATGTTTCCCACAGACTTTGTGCTAGAGGGGAACAGTCTATAATAGCAGGAATCGGACATCAGCGAACCAGACTGCTGCTTTGACTCAGCTGGGAGAGAATTGTAATCCTTGGAACACACAGTGGCCCATGTGGAAAGGACATTATCATTGTCCCCATGGGGAATAGAGCAGCCTGCTTTTGTATACAGTGGGCTTCCTATGGCCTTCTCCCTCAGTGTATTTTTTTTTTTTTTTCTTTTTGCTGCGTTGGGTCTTTGTTGCTGTGCACAGACTTCCTCTAGTTGCAGTGATCGGGGGCTGCTCTTTGTTGTGGTGTGTGGGGTTCTCATTGTGGTGGCTTCTCTTGTTGCAGAGCATGGGCTCTAGGCACATGGGCTTCAGTAGTGGCAGCACGTGGGCTCAGTAGTTGTGGCGCGTGGGCTTAGTTGCTCCGTGGCATGTGGGATCTTCCCAGACCAGGGATTGAACCTGTGTCCCCTGCATTGGCAGTCAGATTCTTAACCACTGCACCACCAGGGAAGCCCCCCTTAGTGTATTCTTAAATGCACTATTTACCTGTTATTAGTAAACTTCACTGTACAGTCCTTACCCCAGTTGGATGTCTTTTGGTATTACCCATAGGATAATTGATAACTTGGGCATTTGAATGATAGGATGATGCCCCATGGCGGTGGAGACAGTTTCAACCTAAATCCAGTAACGTGCCACTGCTTGTTTTTCAGTTGGGCTGTAACAAGTACAGGACAGTCTCCCGCCTCAGGTATGTATTATAGGTATCAGCGGTGATATTTAAAATGTGATGTTTGATAACTGAGTAAACCAGTATTTTCCAAATGGCCAAAGTATGATATTACAAAATCATACATGATAAAAGATCCATTAGAAGTGCAAGTGGGTTTTAAAAGAGAATGAGAAGTTCATTGATGTGGTTTCAGAATCTGCATTTCAACTAATTTTTAGGAAGCTACTACTTGTGCTGAGAATCAAAGAAGAATGTCCACAATTATCTGAAACTATTAAAGTACTCTTCTCTTTATCAATAACAAGTTTGTTTGAGACCATTTTATTCTTAAATCTCAGCAGAAATAATACACCACAATAGACTGAATGCATAATCAGGTGTGAGAGTTAACCTGCCTTCTATTAAGCCAGAAAGTAAAGATATTTGCAAATATATAAGGTAATGCCACCATTCTCAACTATTTTATTCTTGAAAATAGTTATTTTTCACCAAATACGTTGTTTACTTTTCTTATATTTAGTCTGTTCCTCTATTGTAATTTCAACCACAGAAATTCAGTACATGCCGTTGTTTACGTTGTAAAAAATGTCATTAATAACTTCAGGGCTTTCTTTGTAGTTCAGGACTTTCAACTCTCATTCTTTATTTTATTTGGGAAGAACACTTAACATGAGATCTGCCCTCTTAACAAACTTTTAAGTGTACAATATATTACTGTTGACAGTAGGTACAGTGTTGTGTAGCACATCTCTAGATCTTATTTATCTTATCTGAAACTTCATGCCTGTTGATTAACATTCCTCATTTTCCCTTCCTCTTAGCCTCTGGAAACCACTATTTCATTCTTTGCTTCTATGAAATTTATTTATCTTTTTAGATATCTTAAAAAAATGGAATCATGTAGTAATTATATTTCTGTAATGGGCTTATTTCGCTTAGCATAATGTCCTCAAGATTCATGCCTTTTGTCACATATTGCAGAATTTCCTTTTTAAAAAGGTGGGATTGTATTCAGTTGTATGTGTATATCACAATTCTTGATTCATTCATCTGTTGACAGTAATTTAGGTTGTTTCCACATCATGGCTATTGTGACACTACAATAAACATGGAAATGCTAATATCTTTTTGAGATACTAATTATATTTTCCTTTGGATGTATAACCATTGGTGGGATTGCTGGGTTATATGGTAGTTCTACTTTTAATTTTTTGAGTAGCCTTCATACTGTGATTCATAGTGGCTATACTCACTCACATTCCTCCCAGCAGAGTACAAGGGTTCCTTTTTTTCCACCCTTTTTCTAACACTTGTTATCTTTTGTTGTTTTATTTTTAATATAGCCATCCTGAAATATGTGAGGTGAGAGCTCATTGTGGTTTTGATGGGCATTTCCCTGATGATTAGTGCTGATGAGTGTCTTTTAATATACCCATTGGCCATTTGTCATCTTTGGGGAAATATCTATTCAAGTCATTAGCCCACTTTTTAATTGGGTTATTAGTATTTTTCACTGTTAAGTTGTAGGGGTTCTTTATATATTTTAGAAGTTAACCCCTTATCATATATATGGTTTGTAAACATTTTCTCCCATTCCTTAGGTTGTCTTTTATCCAGTTGGTTGTATTCCGTACAGTAACGTTTTAGTTTGATGTAGTCTCATTTGGTAAGTTTGTAGTCCCGGCTGCCTGTGCTGTTGGTGTCACATTCATAAAATCATTGCCAAGATCAATGTCAAGACGTTTTCCCCTATTTTTTTCCTAGTAGTTTTACAGTTTCAGGCCTTATGTTTAAGTCTTTAATCCATTTTGAGTTGATTTTTGTGTATGGTAGAAGAGTACAGTTTCATTCTTTTGACTATGTGAATTCATTTTTCCTAACACCATTTGTTGAAGAGACTGTTATTTCCCCACTGTGTATTCTTGGCATCCTAGTTGAAGATTAGTTGACCATATAGGCATGATTTTATTTCTGGAAGCTCTATTCTGTTCCATCACTTGGTCTGTTTTTGTCCTAGTGCCACACTTTTTTGATTACTGTGGCTTTGTAATATAGTTTGAAGTCAGAAAGTGTGATGCTTCCAGCTTTGTTCTTCTTTCTCAAGATTGATTTGGCTATTTGTGTTTCCATATGAATTGTAGAATTCTATTTCTATAAAAAAATGCCATTGGTATATTTGAATCTGTAGATTGCTTTGGGTAATAGGGACTTTTTAACAATAGTAGGACTTTCAATTTATGAACATGGTAAGTCTTTCCATTTGTTCATGTCTTGCATAATATTTCATCAGTGTTTTGTAGTGCTCAGTATACAAGTCTTTCACCTCCTTAATTAGCTTTATTCCTAAGTATTTTATTCTTTTTGGTGGTATTATAAATAGAATTGTTCTTCTAACTTCCCTTTCATAAAGTTCATAATTAGTGTACAGAAATGCAATTGACTTATGTATATTAACTTTGTATCTTGCAGGTTCATTTTATAGTATTAATCATTTTTTAATAGACTTAAGTGTTTTCTTTATATAAGATTATATTTCTGCAAACAGGGACAGTTTTACTTCTCTATTTCTGATGATGATGGCTCTTTACTTCTTCTTGCCTAGTTGAACTAGCTAGGACTTACTGGACTATGTTGAATAGAATTGGTGAAAATGGGCATCCTTGACTTACTGCTTATCTCAGAGGGAAAGCTATCATTTTTTCATTGTTCAGTACTGAGCGTTAGTCATGGGCTTTTCATATATGGCCTTTATTGTATTGAGGTAATTTACTTATATTTCTAGTTTGAGTTTTTATCATTAAAAGTTGTTGAATTTTGTCAAATGCCTTTTTTGCATCTATTAAGTTCATGATTTTTTATCCTTTATTCTGTTAACGTAGTATATCACATTTACTAATTTGCATGTTGAATCTTCCATCCCAGGGCTAAATCCCATGTGGTCATGGCATATGATCCTTTTAATGTGTTGTTTAATTCGGTTTGCTAGCATTTTGTTGAGGATTTTTGAATCTATATTCATCAGTGATACTGGCTTGCTATTTCCTTTTTTTGTATCTTTTTTTTTTTTTTTTTTAAACTGGCTTTGGTATCAGGGTAATGCAGGCCTCTTAAAATGAGTTAAGAAGTCTCCCTCCTCTTCATTTTTTCAGAAGAATTTGAGAGGGATTTATGTCAGTTCTTCTTGAAATGTTTGACATAATTCACCAATGAAGCCATGTGGTCCTGGGCTTCTCTTTGTTGGGAGATTTTTTTTATTACTGATGCACTCTCCACACTAGTTAGAGGTCTGTTTAGACTATTCCTTCATGATTATTCTTTGTAGGTTATAGGTTTCTAGGAATCTATCCATTTCTTCTAGATTATCCAGTTTATAGCATGTAACTTGTTCACAGTATTCTCTTATCCTTCTTATTTCTGTGGCATCAGTTGTAATATCTCTTATTTTTGATTTTGTCGTCTTTTTGTCTTAGTTTAGAAGGGTTTTCAATATTAAAAAATCAACTTAGTTTCATTAATTTTTCTATTTTCTACTTTATTTCTTTAATCTTTTATTTCCTTCTGCCAACTTTGTGCTTAGTTTTTCCAGTTCTGTGATGTGAAATTAAGTTGTTTAATATCTAAATATTTTAGTCAGTCAGTTTTTTTTTTATTAATATCATCATCATCACCTACAATTTTGGAAGGAGCTTGGAGCTTTAATGTTAGATAAGCCTGTATTTGATTTCTGGCCCTTGATATTTACTGTCGTGCCTCATTAGTCAAGATAGGTAACTTGTCTGGGTTTTAATCACCTCCTTTGTTAAATAAAGATGATGATAATAGTTTCTTTACGCCACTGTAGAGATTAAATGAGACAATGTATGTAAATGCACATGGAACATAGTAGGTGGCTCAGTCTTTTTTAATGTAGATGTTTATCACAATGAACTTCCCTGTTAGTACTGTTTTTGCTACATCCTGTAGGTTTCGGAATGTTGTGTTTTTATTTTCATTTGTATGGAGATATTTTTTAAATTCCTTTTTGATTTCTTCTTTGACCCAATGGTTGTTTAAGAGTGTTTTAATTTCCACATATTTGTGAATTTTCCCATTTCCCTTCTGCTGTTGATTTTTAGTTTGATTCTATTGTGGTCAGAAAAGATACTTGGTATGATTTCAATTATCTTAAATTTGTTAAGACTTGTTTTGTGACTTAACATGTGATCTGTGCCCTTGACAAGAATGTGAATTTTGCTGCCATTTGTGTAATGTTCTGTTTATGTTTGTTAGGTCCATTTAATCTGTAGCATTAGTCAAGCCCTCTATCCTTATTGACGTTCTGTCTGGATGTTCTGTCCATTTTTGAAAGTGGGGTAGGAAGTCTCTTACTACTGCCATATTGCTGTGCATTTCTCCCTTCAGTTCTGCCAGTGTTTGCTTTATACATGTAGGTGGTCTGATGTTGGGTGAATATATTTATAAATATTTTATCTTTGGTAGATTGTGCCTTTTGTCATAATATTTTATTTGTCTCTTGACAATTTTCTACTTGATCTATTTTGTGTGATACAAGTATAGTCAACCCTACTTTCTTTTGGTTACCATTTACATGGAATATTCTTCCATCCCCTTACTTTGAACCTATGTGTGTCCTTAAATCTAAAGTTTTTTCTAGATAGTGTATAGTTTGGTCTTTTTTTAAAAATCAGTTCAGCTACACTGTGTTTTGATTGGGGAGTTTAATCCATTTAAATTTCAGGTAATTATTGATAGGGAAGGATTTACTATTGCCATTTTGTTTTTTTTTTTTTACAGTTAGTCTTATAGTTCTTTTGTCTCTTTTGCTGTCTTTTATGTTTTGTTGATTTGTAAAAATTTATTGATAAACTTTGATTCCTTTCTGTTTATGTAACTTCTGTAGATTTTTTTTGGTATGGTTACCTTGGAGCTTACAATTATGTATAGTTATAACACTATATTTTAAGCTGATAAAAAAAAAAGTGTAGAGTTGTAAACAATTGGACTTCATTCCTCTTCTCTCTGTTACTGTTGTCACAATTTAGATCTACTTACGTTGTGTATCCTTTAACATATTTTTTAGTTATTTTTAATACTTCTGGTTTTTTTTTTTTTACTTTTATACTGGAATTAAAGGTTATTTACCCACCCCCATTATAGATTTGTCCATGATTTGTTGCCGAATTGGTGTTTGTGGGGAGAAAGAAGGTCCAGCTCTTCCTATACTACCATCTTGTTGACATCACTCCTGAAAAAGATTTTTATTTATGTAACCACTTATTGGGATAGTTACATTTTTAATGAATTAATAAATATTTTAAAATATGTCAGTTTTAATTTCTAATATGGTACATATCAGTAAATGTAATCCACATAAGCAAAAGTCAGTTGGGGCGCTCAATAAGTTTAAGAGGGCAAAGACCCAGAAGCCAAAATGTTTGGCCTCTAGGAACATTTTTCTTTATTTAATAATTATATCAGATTATTAAAAGGAAGTTCGGGAATCAAAAGTTCCATGTCAACCAATTGCTTGATCAGTGTACTGATCTCATTAGCTTCTAGAGTTTAATTTTGCCTAATACCTCATATAAGGAGGGCTGTTTCTGTTTCTGTTTATCATAGACAATTAAAACAAGATGAACTCAATGTGTCCATGAAAAGTACAAAGGCAACATGACCTAGTTATATGTAATATCTGTGAAAATATCTGTACCAATTATGAAATCAGGTAAAAGCTCTTGATCACCAAATCTCTTCAGTCACAGTTCCAATTTTTAATATCACCCCTTTCTTTTTTTCCCTCCACCATAGAATCTCCATATTCAAACAGGTTCATCTTAGGGTACTTTCAACACTCAATCCTTATCTTATTTCATAGAAATTACTATACATTGGGCTTCCAATTTTAATAGCTTAATTAAGACACAGATTCGTTTCCCTTTCCTGCTTATTTTTTGGCTTCCTAAGACCGAGGTTAGTTAAGGTATCCAGGGGAACCACTTGCATCATAGCACCTGCTATTTCTGTGTCAGTGATATTACACTCAGTGTTTCTTGCTGGTATTCATAAAGCCAGATTAAAGTTACTTGTATGCCAACCATGTTCTCACTACAGAATGCAGTATTCCATTTGTGGGTGAGGCAGGGGTAGGATAGATTTCTTAGGATAGATTCTACAAACCGTTGACTTTTCCCACTATAGCAAATTCACTAGTGTACTACCTGAAGCATCTGCTCACAGAAATTTAAAGCCAGGTGGAGGAATAGTTGCCAACACAAGTAACCACGGCATCTTGTGATACCTAAAATGCATGTCTTAGCCCCTGATCATTACGTCTGAGTCTATTTCAATTATGATTTACCAGTCTTCTGCTGAAATTACTCTTTAAAATGTCTAAATTCCTTTCCTTTATGTAACTTGAATATTTAGTAGTCACTTAATTTGGTTAACAGCTATCTGTGTAGTCTTTTAGTAATCAGTAGCCTTAATTATATTACTTTTATGAGTGAACATAATATCTTTACAGGTAGTATGGCTAGAAGGGCTTCAAGTGACATGAAAGCTTCGGCTTTTCAATTTTCTCTTGCTACTGTGTTCTCCTCTTAAGGTCTCTTTCATCAGTACTTGTAGCAACAAATAGGGAAGGGAATTTTTCACTCACTGCCTCTCTAACTTTGATGACCTATTAATACATCTTGCCAATCCTTTCAGATCCTAAATCTCTTTCCTCCATACTGCATTTGTAACACTTGTTGTCATAATTAGCCTCAAGATTTGCGCCTTCATATAAAGTACAAATAGGTAGCCATCCTGGTGTCAACTCCTCAGTTTATTTTTCCATCTTCTATTTTAATTGCTAAAAAGTGTCTTAGTTATTAATACTTGTGCACATGAAAGGTAAGACTCTCTATTAGAAAATCTTACCTGAAAGAGTAGCTACTTGCTTACCTCCACCCCTGCTGCTTTACTTTTCTCTGTAGCAATTAGCATGTTGTGTAGTTACTGATTCATTTGTCTGTTGCCTGTTTTGCCTCAAAAAAATACAAAATCTCTGAGGACAGAGGTTTAGCTTTGCTTCTAATACTCTATTGCAGATACTAGGCACTAAGATAAATATTTACAGATCAAACATTTGTTGAATAAATGAATGCTTGCATGAATGCATGGATAGATGAATAAATAAATAAATGATTTTTAGAAGTAGATTCAGATAATAATATTCTCAAACATTTTCCCACATAATTAGCTGAAAGACAAATAATACAAGCCTGACTATCTTGCTAAGTGTTTTCTCAAACACACTCAGAAAATAATTTGAAACTTCTCTTTATATAGCATTTAATGCTACGCTAATATTTATTTTAGAAGTTTGTTAAGCCTGTCAATCTGGATGAATGAATACACACACACACACACACACACACACACACACACACACACACACACACAACCTTTTAGTGAGTTAACGTAGATTCTTCTCTATTTTTCAAGATAAGTTTTTCTCAAAAAATCCATTGTACTTTTTTTCTGAAGTACTTATAAGAAATATCTATAATGCATGAGCACAAAAAGAATTCTTTAGAATACCCAACAGGACAAACCATTAAAAATGAATCAACAAATGTGCCAGTATTAAAATTGAAACCTCCTGTATGTCAAACATCAATTAATAAGGGAAAAACTGCAAGCCACTCCCTGGGAGAAGATATTTTTAAACTTTATATAATGCTGCAATAATATTTATAATAGTGAGAAAAGTCAAAGCAACCTGTTTCTCAGTAGAGGAATGGATAAACTGGGGCTTATACAACACTACTGTTAAAAATAAAATTTAGCAAGATGTAAAAAAGTGTATAAATTTCAAAATAAAAGCTCAAAATAAGTTACAAAAGTACATGGATGTATGATACCACTTACGTAGTTTAAAATACAGAACAACAGCATATATTATATAAGCTTGTGTGGGAAAGCTGCATTATAGAGTAGTTATCTCTAGAGAGAAAAAGGAATACAGAATGGAGGTTTAAAAGTATCTGATTCTTTTTTTTTTTTTAAGAAAGAACCAACTAGGAGAAATTTAAAAAAGATTACATTTTTTGATGAGTGTGTGGGTGTATCTTTCTCTATCTCTGTCTCTCTCCCTGCCCCCAACCAACTTTGGAACAATTTCAACCTTAGAGAAAAGTACAGTTCATGTAACTTTTTTCTTTCCTAAACCATTTGGAAGTAATGCTGCATCTACCATAATACTTTAGTATCTCATCCAAACACATTCTTCAATGTAATCATCAGAATAAGAAAATTAACATCAATACATTGATACTAATACTTAGAATCCACTGAACTTTTTAACAATTCCTCGTATTTCATTGGACTCAAAAGAATCCAGTTTAGACTCTCAAATTGCACTTAATTGTTGTCTGTTTTCTTCAATATAGGTCATTTCTTCAGCTTTCCTTTACTCTCATGACCTCGACACTTTTGATGATTACAGGACAGCTATTTGCAGAGTGGTTGGGGAAATACAAATAAAAATAATCTCCTCCCAACCCAGAAAACCTGTCTACAAGGCTAGAAGAGAAAGAAAACTTTGAGTTTTACTATTGAATAAGCATTAAACAAAACTGTGATGGGTGTCACGGGCAGTGCACTAAAAGATACCAAAGACAGAAAGAAATCTCACCTTTTCACATAGTCAAGCAGATAGAACCCATCACATATATGTTCTCAAGGTAAATAATAACTAGTCCTCAAGTAAGAAGACTTGACTTCACCGTTTGTCACACATAGTTCATCCCAGATTCACTTAGTTGTTGGGATAAACATCTGAATTTACTTAAGTAGGCTTTATCCAAAGGAAAATAAACTCATTTTTAGTCAGGTGGTGGTTTTGCAACTTGAGACAAGGCTGGTCCAGAAGTCAGGTTGCTACCCTCCCGTTACATTTCAGGTCCTTGAGAAAGATATTCCTGGCTCTGGGAAGCTGGCAGGGGGCTTATTTAGCTTTTTTAAAGATTTACATTTCAAAGAGACCGAGAAAGAACTAAGAATTATATATTTTTCTCAAGTAAATGCTCTAAGAAAAGGGAGGTAGCGGAAATCTCTTCTTTTCAACAGGGAGATTTTTTTTTTTCTTTTAGATTTGTATTTACACTTACAGTCCTCTTTTGTTACTATAATAAAATAGTAACATCACAAATTTCCAGTTAACTCCATTGCTGTTGTCATCTTTCTCTGGGCAAGTTGCAGTCCTCTAAATATACAAAAGTCCATAGTAAAATACAAAGCAAAGCAATTTTGTCAGAATTATGACAGACAAACAGAATTATTAAATTTTTTAAAAGGTGGTATGTCATTTGCTTGGAGGAATGACCTTTGAATAAATCATACCCATGGTGAATGGTTAAATCAGACTCTTGATTAGCAATGCACAAAAATTTTGCTTAGTGATTCATTAATTTTACAAATTGGTGTGATGTCTTTATTGCTCACATTTTTCAAATGATTCACTAAGCATCATTGTCCTTTATGAAGTTTTATCCAATTCAAGCCTATGGGGCAGCTTAACTCTGGAGTCTGATACTCTAAATTTTTAATTAAGAGCTTTCCTCCTCCTGAATTTCATTCAATGACATAACTACCATCACATGAATATGACAATTTAGGCTCTTTAGGAATTATTCTGTCTTCACAAATTTTTCCCAGATGTGAAAAGCAAAGATACCCATGGTCATCATCTAGTATCAGTCTTAAAGTAAGACACCCATCGAAAGGTATTGATTGCAATTCCAGTGTTTAATGCATATGGAGCTAATAAACATTAGGTCCACCCAATGAACCTTATTTTTTGTCTCAGGTGTAAGTGAATTACCATATTATTATAACAGTCAACTAAATCTCCATGTGTTTATCTGTCTTCATTGGGATTGGCTGAGAACTCGCATCCCAAACTTAATTGAGTGCCATTAGACCTGTCTACTGTAGTCTCTCCCTGTAAATGCCAGATTTCTGTGTGTCTGTTATTTAAATGTTTTTCTTACCTACACCTCTCCTCTAATCAAACTAGTTAACAAAATTTTTTGTTGAATTTAGAGTCTAAGCACCTCAGTGCTTATTAGTTACTTTCACTTTGTTATTACAAAAAATTACTAATGATGATGGTCCCATTTTTTTACTCTGTCAGTAATCAGATTTCTGGATTTATAAGTCCAGAATCTGTTTATACTAGGAGTACGATTTAGAGGTGATCAGAAATATGATTATGGGAACCATTACTTGGAGTACAGAAAGAAAGAGTAATGTAGCAAGTAGCATGTTTGCTTTCTAGTAAAATGTGATTCTTAAAGTAGTTGAAAGGACCCTGCTGTGAATAGGACAAGACGACAGTCTATTATGATAGTAATAAGCTTGCTAGAATCCTACCTTCCAATTAAGTTGAGCACCGATATCGATTACTCAAAAAGCTGAAGTTTCAAATCCTTTGTGGGGACCATAGTCCGGTCCACCTCAGGAAGGATGGATCCAGCTGCTTGCTTTGCTGTGACTTTGACAGCCTCATGGGTGATCAGCAACACTTGAAAGGGTCTCTCCTAGCATAGTGACAGCACATCTTTCCTGCAGAACAACTTTGTGAAGATGAAACCTCCTGCCAATAGGGGTGGAAGACTTCTTCCAGCCAATCTTGCTAGGTCATTATGACTTTGTATCTCTGAGTTTCCAGGGAAGAGAGAAGCGTTTTTAAGTACTGAACATGATTATGAGGGGATTCAGCTAAATGAATCCCAGGATGTTGTCTCAGACCATAAATCACAGGCCTGCCAAACGTAAGTTCAAAATTCAGTGCTTGTTTGTAGTAGTGCTTCTAATTTTTTAAAACAAAACCGGTGGTAAAGCTCTAAGCCATTTTAGTCTGGTAGATTGCTAAATCATAGTCAATGAGGTGTTTTTTTGTTTTAAGAGGTTGATTAACTTGCTCTGCCTGTCCAGAGGACGGATGTTGATAGGGTGTTATGACAGCTTACAGGCATCTGCAAATATTTGCGTATTCCCAGAACAACAATAGAAATAAAAGGTCTTCCTCTGTTCTAGGCAATGTGCTCTGGAATCCCCAAAGTGGGAATTAGGTTTATTAAGAGAGTCTTTACCGCTGCCTAAACAGTTTTCCTTTACTGAAGACAGAAAGACTTCCGGCCACCCAGGCATTACACACACCATGGCTAGACAAAATTGCTTACCTTTTACAGTTGTGAGTTTTACGATACCCAGTGGCCACCAGGTCCCTGGTAAAGTTGCCCAGGTTACCGTAGGAGTAGCCTGTATCTACTTCTGGTAAACAGCACATCTCTTTACTACATTTAGAACAATCTTTTTGGTAGGTGTAGTAAGAGCCTAGTGTCTTCAAACGCCCTCATCATTTTACTAAATGATTTTGTTGATGGCACAACAATGCTAACCAAACAGATAGGGACTGCTGTATAGGAATCACTTTGTTAGGTAATTTCCACGTTCTTATCAGATTTCTTTTAGCCCTTTTCATAATCCACTTGTTTATTTTTTGTATGTGAAGTGTATTTTTGAAATTGAACAAACGCTTCTTATTGTATTACAAATGGCGCTTCTAAATTTGGAGTCGGCTGTGTTTTAACGAAAGATTTTTCAGCTCTTCTGTTTTCAGTTCTTCATTTCAGCAAATGAATTACTCATATCTCATCAAGCACTTGTGAAGCCTCTGATAAATCAGCTATGATTTTTCCATGAGATATTTTGTTTACTATTAAAGTAAAAAATCCCCTATTGCTCTGTTGTATGAGAGATACCATATATATATATATATATATAATGTATATATAACTTCATTTTAAGACCATAACCAATAATTGATGCTCTGGTAACTTCTATTAACCTGTCTCCAGCTTTATAAGTTACTGCAGCATAGGAAGCCTTAAGTTGGCTACTTTTATACGAGACCCACTAGAAAACATTATTAAATATGCAGTATGAATTGGAATATTAGATAAATCAGGTACAGTTTCTCAAAAATTGGAATCCCAAAGCTGGTGATGAGGTTATAGCTAATCTCACTTGTTCAAACACTTCTTCACATCCTAGGGACCAAACCAGATGATCTGGAGAAGTGGGAGGAAGTGAGGGGGGAGGACAGGAAGAAGGCAGAACATTGGTCAGTTACAGAGAAAAACCTTTGCAGACAAAGATACTGAAGTCACAGTGGTAGAGTTAGGAACTATAGGATTAATGGAACAACAAACATTGGTCTGTCACCTTTCCCTGGCTCTTCAGTAAACACATAGGAAGGGCTGTGTGTGTGTGTGTGTATGTATGTGTATAGAGCTGCATTTATTTCTATAGCTATGTATCTATATTACGATAATGAATTCACACTAACATCTCCGAATTCCAATCCAATAACACAGGGTACACTCTGGTTCTTGCCCTTTCTGTATTTGTAACATTTATTTTTATACTTTGTAAGTTTTTAAAAATTGAGATTTTTTTGACATATAACATGGTATTAGTTTTAGGTGTACAACATAATGATTTGATGTATGTATATATTGCAAAACAATTACCACAATAGGTTAACATCTATCACCATGCATAGTTACAGATTTTTTTGTGTATGATAACTTTTAAGATCTATATGCTCTTAGTGACTGTAACTTATTTTTTGATAGTGAGGAACCTATATCCCTTTATCCTTCATATACGTCTTTATGTGATGAGACCTTCATATTTAACAAATCGTACTACCATCGCCGTGAACACCAACCCCTACCCCCAACTATTGCACTGTATAGAATCCCTTCTTAAGCTGGGAGGGCACTGCCAATCCCCCATTTGGACATCCTCATACCTCTCAAGTTTAAAACCATTTGTTGTGCCTTGCATGGGTCCTCCTTACCCAACTCAGGCTGCTAGACCCCTTACTGGAATGCCCTGCATATGGGGCACCCTCTCACCCAACTCAGGTTCTTATTTTCCAAGGGAAGGGAAGGGAAGAGAAATTAAAATAGGAAGAGAAAGAGAAATATAAACTCCAACTACATTTTAAAAAAACAACAAAACCTAGTTTCTTGTGAGCATCCCTGTGCCGAGAGTCTCCAACCACTCTCAGATTCAGTAATTCACTAGAAGGACTCACAAGATTCAACATAGAGTTATATTTATGGTTATGATTTATTACAGGGGAATCTTGTCTGCCAGCTCATTACACATTTGGCCCCTGGGGTGTTACTGGGTCTGGTCAGATAGGCAGCCTCTGTCTGGCACGTACACGAATTCTAGACTCAGAAGGAAAGCAGGTGTTCAGCATAAAATGTACTGCTTGTAAAAAAAAAAAAAAAAAAAATTAAACACAGTAAGCCACTCATCAGTTCTGGGAATGATGAGAACACTTTTAAAACCCAAGTTGCAAGATGCTAGCCGAGGGCCAATCTTGCACGCAGGCCTCGGAAAGATAGCATTTAGACCTGCCTGCTGAGCAAGCACTTTTCTGCACAGTCGTTGACCTTTATTTTCATTAGGTATAACTGACAGTTAAGTGCATAAATCTTAATTGACTTCATAAATTTTACATCTGTCTCACTAATGAACCCCAACTGGATAAAAATATGGAATGTTCCTAGAACTCCCAAGTATAGCTACTCTTTGGACTTCCATCACTATATAAATTATAACTGGTTTTTGTTTCCTTGCAAATGAAATTATACAATATGTACTCCTTTTTTATTTTTTTCTTCAACATTATGACTGCAATTCATCCATGTTGTTGTACATATCAGTAGTCTATTGTTATTGACGTGTAGTATTCCCTTAGATGAACATAAGTACAATTTACGTACACCTCCTACTATATTTAAGTTTTTTTTAAAAAAAAAGTTCAAAACTTTTAAGAAAGCTGAACATATTTCTACAAGTCTTTGGACATAAGAGTTCTTTTGTTTCATTTTTTCTTATATACTCAACAGTGGAATTGTAAGGTTATAAAATATATCTAAATAGCATAGTGCATGTCTAAACAGCATATTTTGTTTTTTAATATTCTGAGAAGCTTTGCCTTCTATTGAAGCATTTAATTGATACTTAATGTAATTACTGAAAGAGTTGGCCTACTATCATGCTATTTTTTTTCTACTGGTCCCTTCTGCTTATTGTTTCTTTATTGCTCCTTTTTAATTTTCTGTTTGATTAACCAGTTATTTTTAGTACTGTTTTTTTATTTCTCCTGTTTTAGTTTCTTAGTTGTACTTTCCCTTAGTGTTCTTTGAGAGGTTTAAGTTTTGTCCTGGCAGGCAGTTCAGTTACCGTAGATCACCTTGTCCCTGTCAATATTAGTTACAGGCTTTGTTAAGGTTGGTCTTTTTTGGTTTTTTCTTTACTCTTAGAGCATGATGCCTTCACTCTGACATGATTCCTATCCCTAAAACCTGGCCTTTCTGGGATCTGCGTTGAATTGTGTTGTCTACTATGTATCTTCACCTTCGCTGAACTTCAACTTCTGTCAGACTGTGTAGCTTCTCAAGTCTGCGCTCAGATATTTGGGTTCCCATTCTGTGGTTCCCTCCTCTTGTAACTTGTCATCAAATCCGATCTCTTTTGCGTGTTCTTGTTTCCTCAACCATGAGAGATTGATGCTCTGTTTTCTAAATCCCTGGGAAGCACATTGAAAACTGTCTTCAGGAATAAATGCTGAGTGAAATGGGGCTCACCTCTCTTGCTTTCCTAGTCTTAGGATTACAGCCCTGTATAGGTTTCTTTTGGGTCCTGTGAACAGTTGTTCCATATTTTTTGTCCTCCTATTAGAATTGATAGTGGTGGGGAAGCAGGTCTTATACTAACTTTATATCATAGCCAGAACTGGAAAAATGAAAGTAGTTTCTGTTACTGTAATAGACTTTTTTTTAAACATCTTTATTGGAGTATAACTGCTTTGCAATGGTGTGTTAGTTTCTGCTTTATAACAAAGTGAATCAGCTATACATATAGTGTAATAGATTTTTGTAGTTAGTCATATTCAAGACTTGGATATATGTCAGTAGTTTTGGTGTTGTTCGGGTAGGAAACGAAGACAGTGTTTTTGCCTTAGACAGTTTCTTACCAGTGCACAGGATGAGAAATTAAATGGCAGAAATAGTGTCTAAGAAATAATAGATTCAAGTAACTTTTTTTTCTTTTCTTTTTTTTTCTTTTTAAATTATTTATTTATTTATTTATTTTTGTCTGTGTTGGGTCTTTGTTTCTGTGCGAGAACTTTTCTCTAGTTGCGGCAAGCAGGGGCCACTCTTCATCGCGGTGCGCGGGCCTCTCAGTATTGCGACCTCTCTTGTTGCGGAGCACAGGCTCCAGACGCGCAGGCTCAGTAGTTGTGGCTCACGGGCCTAGTTGCTCCACGGCATGTGGGATCTTCCCAGACCGGGGCTCGAACCCGTGTCCCCTGCATTGGCAGGCAGATTCTCAACCACTGCGCCACCAGGGAAGCCCTCAATAACTTTTAATAGCGGTCAACAGACCAGTGTGCATCAAATATACTAAATTTGGCTATAAAAGGGGCAAAGGGACTAAAATTTTTAAATAACCTTTTCAGACCTTGCATTTCAAACACTTTTTAACTGGAAAAGTTGGTGCCCAAAATGTTAAATTTCTGATAGCTAAACATCTCAGATAACCCTTAAGTAATAGATTAATTCTCTGGAAACTACTTAAACTTTGCAAGTATTAACACTAGAGATATACTTGTGATTTTAAACATTCCATTGCCATTCACTCATGTTGGGATAATAAATACAAAGTCATAAAAATACTCCTGGGCATGTAAAGGGGACTGGGTGGGAAGTAGCCTATCAAGATATTCCACTTAGCAAGTAAGTGCTTCCCAGCATTCAGCCTTTAGGTTTGCACCCTGCAGTCCCTGGAGGAAGCTTGTTCATTTTTTTTACAAGCTCTGTGAATTCAAAATACTGCCCCGAATCTACTTCCCTGTATGAGTCACCTGATAGTGCTTATTTTAACTTCTGGAGTCACATAAAGTGAATATGGCCTTCTTGTATTTCATAGTTGTTTAAGAATATAGAAAATTCCTATTAGAGTCACTAATCCTCCTTCCTGCCTGCTAAGCAGGACCTATGTATCTCAATCCATCTTCGTTTATTGGGTTGATATTCTGTTGTCCTCCTGGTCTGTCTCCTTTGAACGAGCCCACAGTTTTTAGTATTCTTTCTTAATGTTTTACCCGGGTGTGGTCTGGGTAACACAGAGAACCTGAGGACATTTGCTTAGCTATAGTTGAAGACTGCTTCTACTAATGGAATCTAATGTAATATACTGTAGAGTAGTTATATGGCGTCATGTACTCATATTGTGCTTTTATTTAACCAGACATTTCATTAATGTTATGCTTACTACTGCTTTGTTGTGAAGACTGAGTGCTTTTTATGAATTTCTATGTTTCATCTAGTTATTTTTGTTTCATTATTCCAGCTTCTGATTGCATTTCAAATCCTAATTGTTATGAAAAATTTCATCATCACCTCTTAAAATTCTGCCAACTTTCTATTGACTGCCAAGGTTTTTCCAGCCATGTTCTTCTAAAAATTATTAGTAAACTATTGTGTAACAGTAGTTCCAAAAGGAACCAGTGGCAACCCACCAGACTTTTATTCATTAATATTAATGTTATTAACTAAAATAATAATAGCATGTTAAAAACTATTCAGCTCCAACTCTGTCAAGTATTTGTCCACGTTCTGTTCATTGAAGTTCAACAAAAAGCATTATCGAGTGACTTCTATATGTATTGTGGTAGCAACTCTACAAAATGTTATCATTGAATTTTATACACAACTTACTTGAAAGTAAGCTTATGGCTTCTCAGCTAATGAAGGTAGGAGCTGAAATTTGAATCCAGTGTGCATTCTCTAACGCTCATGTATATACCATTATCTCAGATTGCCTCCCACTAATCAAGGACTTTTGATTCTGATTCCTATCACCTCACCCAGGAGGTTTCCAACCTCCTAATAGCAACCAGAATTCCATGAACTATTTTGAAAGCCACTGATCTGTGCAGTATTCCTCGACAGATGACTAAATCATTCTTTTTTAATGTGTTTCCATGGAACACAAGTCTACAAGATGGTTCATTAAAATTTTGTTGTTTAAAAAAATTCAAGTGATAAATGAGTGGGCAGTCAACTAATCCTGTCTCCTCCCATATGGGTTCTGAAACAATTGAGAATTAGACATGGGTGTGAAACAGAGACCAAAATATCTGCCTTGTAATTGGTAAACCTGCATTAGAGAACACAGCTTAGACCTCAAGCCAAAATTATGCCTCCTACACTTTTAACCCTTAGCAGCTGCACAGGTGCCGGCGGCTTCCCTTATTAGGATATAACCTGGTATGGAAAGCTTACTGTGCATGTGAGACTGGAGTGGACTTAAGAATTCATTTGATCCATTCCTCTGAGAGAATAAATGCCGGTAAAGGGCTTGGCTATATTTTCTCAGTACTTTGTATATCACCAACTAAATAAGTCATTCTTTGGCAATGGACAGGATCGAGTAAGAGTAGAAGAGGCCTGAAAGTATTACTCGTCTCTCTTGGAAACTAAAATAGAAGTCTTATCCTTTTTATAGAAAATGTGGGAATTGGCATAAAAAGCACCTTTCCTAAAAAGTCATTAATGTTTTTTTTCCTAAAAGGCTGGGAAAAAACGTTGAAAAAAATACAAGTTAATACGCTTCTTCAGTGGCTTTCAATTCATGGTGGTGCTCTGGTTGAATTTCTTCCACAGGTACAGGAATCCATCCTACAATGATTCTGCACCATATTGTGACTGTGACAGTCCATACATGTCAATGAAAATGAATGTGCATGTATAGATTTGTGTCAAGTGTTGCCCATGCTGTTCCCGCTGCAGTATATTGCCTGGCTAACTTACCCTTTGTTTCAGTGTAAACATCACTTTTTTAGGAAAATTTTGTACTATTGCTTCACACCTTTTGTAGAGTAACACTATAATTCTATAGAAACATGAACTGTGTTTTTTTTCATATGAATTAACCAACAATCAAAGTGCAACTATGCCAGGCATAGGATTAGGCTTTGGTGACACAGTGTTGTTTAATATAGGTGCCTGAAGGTGTTTTTACAGTGTACAGCAAATTTCACTTTTTGGGGGGCTAATATTTTGATTCATTTAACAAACACTATGTAGCAGTTACACAGTGTGCCAGGCACTGTTTTTATTTAAAGTATTAGCTCATAACAATCCTGTGAAGTACAGGTACTCTTGGATATACCTGTGGAAAGCTGTATGCCCATTTTACAGATGAGGAATCTCATCTCAAGTATCTCCTCCCAGCTACTAAGTGGTAGAGTCCAAGACCTGTACACAGGGTCTCTGGCTCCAGAGTTTGGACTTTCTACCACCAGACTTGGCACTTTGCTATAATCCAGAAACAAAAGGTCCTTTATTTTTACTTATGTGGGATCTAGTGTTATAAGAAAATTGCAAATAATAAAGCTTCTTCTACAAATAATAAAGCTTCTTCTACAAATAACTAAGATCCCAAATTTATTAAAATATTATCAGTAAAGAGAAATAACCTGGAAAATACTACAAACTAGTTGTAGTACATTTTATGGCTGTGAAAACTACTCCCGTGAAATGCTGCTGTCAAAACAATGGGAAGTTTGTATTTAAAACGGAACTGAAAGGTTGAATTTAGTAGTGAACATTTGAAAATTCAATTTAAGCAGAAAATATTTATAGGGTAGTAAGTCACGTTCAAATTCTAAAGGAAAAAATAAAATCCAAGGCCTTACCAATGGAAAAAATATTAAAATAATAAAACTATATCTAAAGACAGAAGAAAAGCCAATCTCCATGTGAAAATGTTCCAGTATGCTAATTATGCATTGAAGTGTGTACAGTGTGCTAACATATCCTCACAGACCAGGAGTCCCAAAATGAGAACCAAATGAAACCGTGATTGACTTTGCAATGAGTCACTACCTAGTCTAATTTTCCTCCGTAAATGCAACTCATGTTGCACGATGGATGTAACATAAATGAATTTAAACATCACCACTTGACAGTGTACAGTGCCAAGTACTCTAATGCCTTTTCTGAATAGTAAAATATTGATCACTTAAAATTGTCAGTTATATGTTTTCAGACCAAACAGGAGAGCTCATCGTACATTAATGGGAAAGCTGTATTACTGCAAAAATCACTTTAATAAAATGTTTATTTCTTATGTTTTCTCTTTTTCTGGACATGGGTGAATGCATTTGTTCAGTGGTTTTGGCGAAGAGAGGTGTTCCAAATTATTTGTCTCTGATTCTTTCAGAGCTGGTTTGGATTAAAAAATATATATATACAAATTAGGTAAAGCTTAAGGTCAGTACAGTCTTTTCTCCCCTTCTGTAACGGCTTTCTCACAGTCCAGGCATCCACATTTTCTGGAGACTAACTAGAAAATTAGAGAAATTAATTTATACAGGTTTCAGACATAATTATGGCTTCATGCCTATTTCTTAAAGAGTATGGGGTTTTTCACATGGAATTTGAATACTTTACCCCTTTTTGTTTTGCATGAACCAAATTTGAATGTACACAAAAATCATCAAGGAACTGTTTGTAAAATGTACAATCCAGACCATCTTCATCAGATAACTTGGCTCAGTAGGTTGAGATGTGGCTTAAGGAAAGACATGCCTTCAAGTCAGCCTATTGTACCTGGCCCAATAGCTACACTCTGAGAAAGATTATAGTAAATAAAGAGGACGTTTCTGGCATTATGGGAGGTGGGGGGTACAGATATTATCGGTGGTTTTGGTTTAAGCATCTTCATTATCAAACTGATAAAAGAGAATGCCTTTTAATATTTCCACTAAGAGATACTTTTAACCTTCATAGCATTTTTTATGTAATTACAGAAGAGCAGCAGTATACAATTGGTTAAATCTGTTATGGCATAGGATTTCAAAATTGGACATAGAGTAGGTGGCAGGATAAGAGACTATTGTTCTGCACTCGTGCACTTTAAAGGACAACATTTCATCTAGTGCTAAAAGTTGAATTCCATAAATTGTTCAGTGGAACCGTTGGAGTTTGTTTTCCTATGACAGTTTTCCACAACAGTTAAACATAAAAGCACATGTTATAAAACACACACAGCAGATTTTAAAATATTTAGTGACAGAAATTTGCCAACATTAGTTTATTTTCTCAAATGATAGTTCATCTTTACAAGTTGAGGTGCACCTTCTCAAGGTGTTGCCATGATAAGAGTGCTGCCCTTTTCAGTCTCGCAATCTTGACGTTGTTGCATCACTTTTAAGGTGAATTTTGCATGCCCCTGCTTTGCACATAAATGAGAATGCAAAGCCCAGAGCTCTGCTTGGAGGTTAGTGAAAAAACAATAGACTTCATCTGATCTACATTTCAAATAGAGCACCATCTTTGACATATTTGAAAACTTAACATCTCATATTTTACTTAAAAAAAATACATTGTGTTCATTTTTGAACACCAAATATTTTACATACTTCTTTATAACACATTATAATAACAATACAAAAATGAAATTAAAAAGTACTGTAAAGACTGTAGATTTAGCCGAGATTTATCACCTATCTATTTTCCATCTGAGGATTTAGTTATTTTGAATATAAGTATCACAGAAGGTAGGCTTGATCCTGCTTAGTTGCATGCTTTGCTTATTAAATGCTCTTCCTAAGTTACATTTGTGAGATGACTCTTGAAGAGTATTCCGAAAGTAATTTTTGTCATACAGTTGGAACAATTATTTTCCCTATGGGTGACATCCTTTGAATGTACTATCTAAAGGCAGAGTCTGTTTCACTAGAACCAGCACATATTTTAAGTAAAACTATGCTTTTTAAAAAGTTGAATTGGACTGCCGGTGAGGGCCTGTGCTCTGCTGAGTACTCGCCACCCCCAACTAAGAAGTAGGACCCCGACATTGACTGGGGACTGGCAAGAAGTTTGATAGCTGTGGAGCTGGGTATTGCAGCTCTTGGATTTGCAGGTTGCTACACATTTCAAATCTGGAAACCTCTAGGACAAGTAATCATAGAAACTGCAAAGAAGATTTCAACTCCTCTGTATGGCTGACAGGGTATTGGTGCTCCGGCCAGATGTCAGGCCTGAGCCTCTGAGGTGGGAGAGCCGAGCTCAGGACATTGGGCCACCAGAGACCTCCTGGCCCCACGTAATATCAGTCGGTGAGAGCTCTCCCAGAGATCTCGGTCTCAACGCTAAGACCCAACTGAACTCAATGACCAGCAAGCTCCAGTGCTGGACACCCCATGCCAAACAACTAGTAAGACAGGAACACAGCCCCACCCATTAGCAGAGAGGCTGCCAAAAATCATACCAAGTTCATAGACACCCCAAAACACACCACCAGATGCAGTCCTGTCTGCCAGAAAGACAAGATCCAGCCTCATCGACCAGAACACAGGCACCAGGAAGCCATTGAACCAACCTTACCCACTGGGGGAAGACACCAAAAACAACGGGAACTATGAACTGCAGCCTGTGAAAAGGAGACCCCAAACACAGTAAGTTAAGCAAAATGAGAAGACAGAGAAATATGGAGCAGAAGAAGGAGCAAGGTAAAAACCCACTTGTCCAAACAAAGGAAGAGGATATAGGCAGTCTACCTGAAAAAGAATTCAGAGTAATGATAGTAAAGATAAGTCAAAGTCTTGGAAATGGAATGGAGAAAATATAAGAAACGTTTAACAAGGTACCAGAAGAACTAAAGAGCAAACAATGAGGAACAACACAATAAATGAAATTAAAAATTCTCTGGAAGGAATCAATAGCAGAAAAACTGAGGCAGAAGAACGGATAAATGACCTGGAAAATAAAACAGTGGAAATAACTACCACAGAGCAGAATAAAGAAAAAAGAATGAAAAGAATTGAGGAAAGTCTCAGAGACCGCTGGGACAACATTAAACTCACCAACATTCGAATTATAGGGGTCCCAGAAGAAGAAGAGAAAAAGAAAGGGACTGAGAAAATATTTGAAGAGATTATAGTTGAAAACTTCCCTAATATGGGACAGGAAACAGTGAATCAAGTCCAGGGAGCACAGAGAGTCCCATACAGGATAAATCTAAGGAGAAACATACCAAGACACATATTAATCAAACTATCAAAATTAAATACAAAGAAAAAATATTAAAAGTAGCAAGGGAAAAGCACAAATAACATACAAGGGAATCCCCATAAGGTTAACAGCTGATCTTTCAGCAGAAATGCTGCAAGCCAGAAGGGAGTGGCAGGACATATTTAAAGTGATGAAAGGGAACAACCTACAGCCAAGATTACTCTACCCAGCAAGGATCTCATTCAGATTTGACAGAGAAATTAAAACCTTTACAGACAAGCAAAAGCTAAGAGAAATTAGCACCATGAAACCAGCTTTACAACAAATGGTAAAGCAACTTCTCTAAGCAGGAAACACAAGAGAAGGAAGAGACCTACAATAACAAACCCAAAACAATTAAGAAAATGGTCATAGGAACATACATATCAATAATTACCTTAAATGTAAATGGATTAAATGCTCCAACCAAAAGACATAGACTGGCTGAATGGATACAAACACAAGACCCATATATATGCTGTCTACAAGAGACCCACTTCAGACCTGGGGACACTTACCGACTGAAAGTGAGGGGATGGAAAAAGATATCCCATGCAAATGGAAATCAAAAGAAAGCTGGAGTAGCAATTCTCATATCAGACAAAATAGACTTTAAAGACTATTACAAGAGACAAAAAAGGACACTACATAATGATCAAGGGATCAATCCAAGAAGAAGATACAACAATTGTAAATATTTATGCACCCAACATAGGAGCACCTCAATACATAAGGCAAATGCTAAAAGCCATAAAAGGGGAAATTGACAGTAACACAATCATAGTAGGGGACTTTAACACCCCATTTTCACCAATGGAGAGATCATCCAAAATGAAAATAATTAAGGAAACAAGCTTTAAATGATACATTAAACAAGATGGACTTAATTGATATTTATAGGACATTCCATCCAAAAACAACAGAATACTTTCAAATGCTCATGGAACATTCTCCAGGATCATATCTTGGGTCACAAATCAAGCCTTGGTAAATTTAAGAAAATTGAAATCGTATCAAGTATCTTTTCCGACCACAGTGCTATGAGACTAGATATCAAGTACAGGAAAAAAACTGTAAAAAATACAAACACGTGGTGGCTAAACAATATGCTACTAAATAACTAAGAGATCACTGAAGGAATCAAAGAGGAAATCAAAAAATACCTAGAAACAAATGACAATGAAAATACGACGGCCCAAAACCTATGGGATGCAGCAAAAGCAGTTCTAAGAGGGAAGTTTATAGCAATACAATCCTACCTCAAGAGAAGAGACACATTTCAAATAAACAACCTAAGCTTACACCTGAAAGGAATTAGAGAAAGAAGAACAAAAAAATGCCAAAGTTAGCAGAAGGAAAGAAATCATAAAGATTAGATTAGAAATAAATGAAAAAGAAATGAAGGACACCATAGCAAAGATCAATAAAACTAAAAGCTTGTTCTTTGAGAAGATAAACAAAATAGATAAACCATTAGCCAGACTCCTCAAGAAAAAAAGGGAGAAGACTCAAATCAACAGAATTAGAAATGAAAAAGGAGAAGTAATAACTGACACTGCAGAAATACAAAGGATCATGAGAGATTACTACAAGCAACTATATGCCAGTAAAATGGACAACCTGGAAGAAATGGACAAATTCTTAGAAAATCACAACCTTCTGAGACTGAATCAGGAAGAAATAGAAAATTTAAACAGACCAATCCCAAGCACTGAAATTGAGACTGTGATTAAAAATCTTCCAACAAACAGAAGCCCGGGACCAGATGGATTCACAGGTGAATTCTATCAAACATTTAGAGAAGAACTAACACCTATCCTTGTCAAACTCCTCCACAATATAACAGAGGGAGGAACACTCCCAAACTCATTCTGCAAGGCCACCATCAGCCTGATACCAAAACTAGGCAAAGATGTTACAAAAAAATGAAAACTTCAGGCCAATATCACTGATGAACATAGATGCAGACATCCTTAACAAAATACTAGCAAACAGAATCCAACAGGACATTAAAAGGATCATACAGCATGATCAAGTGGGGTTTATCCCAGGAATGCAAGGATTCTTCAATATATGCAAGGCAATCAATGTGATACACCATATTGACAAACTGAAGGATAAAAACTATATGATCATCTCAAAAGATGCAGAAAAAGCTTTTGACAAAATTCAACACCCACTTATGATAAAAACTCTCCAGAAAGTAGGCATAGAGGAAACTTACCTCAATATAATAAAGGACGTATATGAGAAATCCACAGCCAACATCATTATCAGTGGTGAAAAACTGAAACCATTTCCACCAGGATCAGGAACAAGACAAGTATGCCCACTCTCACCACTGTTATTCAACATAGTTTTTGAATTTTTAGCCACAGCAATCAGAGAGGAAAGAGAAATAAAAGGAATCCAAATTGGAAAAGAAGACTGTCACTGTTTGCAGATGACATGATATTACACATAGAGAATCCTAAAGATGTTACCAGAAAACTACTAGAGCTAATCAATGAATTTGGTAAAATAGCAGGAAACAAAATTAATGCACAGAAATCTTTTGCATTCCCATACACTAATGATGAAAAATCTGAAAGAGAAATTAATGAAACACTTGCATTTACCATTGCAACAAGAAGAATAAAATACCTCGGAATAAGCCTACGTAAGGAGACAAGAGACCTGTATGCAAAAAACTATAAGACACTGATGAAAGAAATTAAAGATGATACAAACAGATGGAGAGATATACCATGTTCTTGGATTGGAAGAATCAACATTGTGAAAATGACTATACTACCCAAAGCAATCTACAGTTTCAGTGTAATCCCTTTCAAAGTACCAATGGCATTTTTCACAGAACTAGAACAAAAAATTGCACAATTTGTATGGAAACACAAAAATCCCCAAATAGCCAAGGCAATCTTGATAAAGAAAAACTGAGCTGGAGGAATCAGGCTCCTTGAATTCAAACTATACTACAAAGCTACAGTAATCAAGACAGTATGGTACTGGCACAAAAACAGGATATAGATCAATGGAACAGGATAGAAAGCCCAGACTTAAGCCCATGCAAATATGGTTACCTTACCTTTGATAAAGGAGGCAAGACTATACAGTGGAGAAAAGACAGCCTCTTCAATAAGTGGTGCTAGGAAAACTGGACAGCTACATGTAAAAGAATGAAATTAGAGCACTCCCTAACACCGTATACAAAGATAAACTCAAAATGGATTAAAGACCTAAATGTAAGGCCCGACACTGTAAAACTCTTAGAGGAAAACATAGGCAGAACACTGTATGAGATACATCACAGCAAGATCCTTTTTGACCCACCTCCTAGAGAAATGGAAATAAAAACAAAACTAAACAAATGGGACCTAATGAAACTGAAAAGCTTTTGCACAGCAAGGGAACCCATAAACAAGATGAAAAGACAACCCTCAGAATGGGAGAAAACATTTGCAAATGAAGCAACTGATAAAGGATTAATCTCCAAAATATACAAGCAACTCATGCAGCTCAATATCAAAAAAAAAAAAACAATAAACAACCCAATCCAAAAATGGGCAGAAGACCATAATAGACATTTCTCCAAAGAAGATATGCAGATTGCCAACAAACACATGAAAATATGCTCAGCATCACTAAGCATTAGAGAAATGCAAATCAAAACTACAATGAGGTATCACCTCACACCAGTCAGAATGGCCATCATCAAAAATTCTACAAACAGTAGATGCTGGGGCTGGCGTGGAGAAAAGGGACCCCTGTTGCACTGTTGGTGGGAATGTAAATTGATATAGCCACTATGGAGAACAGTATGGAGGTTCCCTAAAAAACTAAAAATAGAACTACAATATGACCCAGCAGTCTTACTCCTGGGCATATATACCTTGAGAAAACCATAATTCAAAAAGAGTCATGTACCACAATGTTCATTGCAGCACTGTTTACAATAGCCAGGACATGGAAGCAACCTAAGTGTCCATCGACAGATGAATGGATAAAGAAGACGTGGCACATATATACAATGGAATATTACTCAGCCATAAAAGGAAATGAAACTGAGTTATTTGTGGTGAGGTGGATGGACCTAGAGACTGTCATACAGAGTTAAGTAGGTCAGAAAGGGAAAAATACCGTATGCTAACACATATATATGGAATCTAAAAAAAGAAAAAAGAAGGTTCTGAAGAACCTAGGGGCAGGACAGGAATAAAGATGCAGACCTAGAGAATGGACTTGAGGACAGCGGGAAGGGGAAGGGTAAGCTGGGGCGAAGTGAGAGAGTGGCATTGACATATATACTCTACTAAATGTAAAATAGATGGCTAGTGAGAAGCAGCCACATAGCACAGGGAGATCAGCTTGGTGCTTTGTGACCACCTAGAGGGGTGGGCTAGGGAGGGTGGGAGGGAGATGCAAGAGGGAGGGAATATGGGGATATATGTATATGTATTATTGATTCACTTTGTTATTCAACAGAAACTAACACTGCAATGTAAAGCAGTTATACTCCAATAAAGATGTTAAAAAACAAAAAGTTGAATTTAGTTGAACTTGTGTAACAAGATTATTAAATCTCTGAAAGTTGAGATGAGGGCTCTTTTCAGGAAGACTCTACTACTATGCTTGTCAGTAAGTTTTGATATTGTAATATCCTTCCATGTAGAAAATTTAATATGAATTAGGCTTTTTATTATTTTCATAGTTTTGAACTTCAGCAGGTTATTAGCATAGTGGATTTTAGGAAAGGGGAAATTGAAGTATACTTTTAAGCAGCTTATATGAAATCATATTCCCATTTTATAGCTAAATCTACCTCCAAATTTCATAGTCTTGGGGCATGGTTTAAATGGAATCTACCAATGGTCTGAGGCTTACAAGTTATTCTGGACTTAAAGAAAACTTTATTTTTGAAATATTTGAACACAGGAAATTGTATAAATTTTTTATTATATTCTGTACTTACACCAATAAAAGTTAATGCATCTCAGATTATTGTAGAATTCACATTTTATATTCAAAGTAAAATAATACACTGGATACAAGTGGAAAATGGCTGTGATACTTGAAACTCAGTTTAAGTCGTCAACAGTCCACTTCTTCACCACTTCCCACGTCATTCTCTAAAACCTTGAGTATAAAGAGCAGATTTTCCCATGCAGAGATGGACAATTCCTTGGTTAAGTGTATATGACTTACCATAAAATACCAATATACGACTTAACAAATAATTACCGTTACATATGAAAATACTGATTTTAATTACTTCAATTTTGAGAGTAATACGTAGTGTGGACTTTTGAAATGTAATGTAGAATACACCAAAGACAGATGTTTGCATTTGTTGTTTCCTGAAATAAACTTTCATACAGATGAAATAGAATAAAAAAAAAAAGAAACTTCAAATGCAATTGTTGATATAAATGATCAACACAGTACATCCAGAGACTGAATAAAATAGCCTTATGCACATAGCAGATATAATATCTGCCCTGGGGGGAGATTGGAAATACTTATGGAACGGCTAAAAACACACACAAGTACATTTACTAGACACATATTCATCCTGCCAGGTTAACCTAGAATATATAAAGTTTCTTGTCAAATTGTTAATGAAATATGGATATCCCTGCTTTTTGGACGGAAATTCAATCTTAAAAGTTACCAATGAAAGAGCTGATTTTATTAAAGAGACAGGCCAGGACACGGAGAAATAAAATGTTAGAACTACAAGTATTATTTCATGATTATAAAACGTCTTATCAGAGCACTATGCATTTTTGATAGATTTCTTTTAGCTATCCTAGATTTTAGTTTGAGACGTAAGTAGAAAAAATTCAAATAGTCATCCTGGACCATCCTCCGAATTTAATTACCTGCTGCCCCAGATTCACATTGAAGTCAAAGAGACAAAAATTAAAAATGTCCTTCCTTGAGGTTAAAGTTTTCAACATGAAAGGAAATGCCAAATTGGAAAATATAACTAAAAACGATTATTGTTAATTTCAAATCCATTTAATAGAGTGTAGAAACAGATCAACATGTTAAGAAACAAATGAAAACAAAAGACTCTCAAATGAACTGAATTTTCAAGAAAAATTAACTTACGAAAAATATTTAAGAAGTTCAAAGCATTGTGATAAAACCACTTTGTAAATACTGAACTTTATAAATAATGTTAAATAGGAAACAGAGGCAGCCCAACTAGAGATGGCTCATCCTAACACGAACTTACATGGTACTTAGTGTGTGCTAGTCACTGTTCTAAGTGTGTTACATTTAAAAGTTAAAACTAAAATATGAGAAGCCATAATGACTGTCAATCCCATTATATAGATAATACAATGAAGGCACAGAGAGCCTAGGTTTCTAGTCCCTGGTCGCATAGCTGCTAAGTGGCCATGACGTAAACGCAGGGCTCTGGCTACGGAGTTCATGCTTTTACTCATACTGCTTCTAATGGCCAGAAAGAAACTGAACATGGAATTGGTGGTCCTAACACTTAAAATTGTGAATTGGAAGAAAAGTAAACTAAGGTTTTGATACATTAGTCTAGTTCTATATGGCTGGCAAGTAGCTCATAGACGCAGCTTCAGACTGCTGCCAGTATTTCTCTTGAACTAGGTCAAACAAGCGTGAGTTTCTAGCTTAGGATAGAGTTGCATCTGTGGGTGTTGCATAACTTTTATTTTTAATTATAATTTTGATGCAGTCTGCTTCAGACACAAGTCAAACAGAAACAGAAGCTGTGGGAGGAAGAGAAGGAAGAAGAAAAATGCCATTCTAAATTTCCACTCTATGCCCAATTGATTGTTTGAAGACACTGACTTTTTATATCATTGATGTGAAAATTTAACCAGGATCGTGGAGCTTCTGCTAAAAAATTAACTAGATGTGTTCTTCATCGATAAAGATGACTGACAAACAGTGAATAGAAATAGAAGGAGGGGGTAGGAGGGAGCAAAAAAAAGAAAAAAAAAAGGAATTGGTGGTAACTGTGATGTGAATTCATTCAGTTGACATCTACTGAGGTTGCCTGCATGCCAGGTCGCTGACTTCATGGCATGCGTAGTATATTGGCGAAGTCGTAAGTTGCATTATTAAAAACTTGAACCAAAAATAGAAAAGCTCTATTGATGGTATATATGAATGGTTATCTTAGAGCATAAAATAGGCTGATTATACCTTGTTAGTGAAACCTGGGCAGGTGTCTGAAAAAGTGACAGATTAGCACGTATCTGCATAATTAGGCATTAAGTAGGAGACGTGTGAAGGAAATGTGTCCATGGAGAGGTAAGAGTATGTTAAATGCCCTGGGGTTGGTGGAAGTGTCGAGGGTTTGAAAGACCTTCTGTCTGATCAGATCACAGAAAGCAAGGCACGTTACAGATGAGGTATGAGATGAGGGTGGTAAGGTCCAGACCCTGCAGGGCTTATAGACTTGCTCACAAGTTTGATATATTTTCTGTAGGCATTAGGAAGTTGTTGAAATCGTTCAAAGTATGGATGAAGGAACATATTTTGATTTTAGATTTTAAATTGATGACTCCAGCTTTACTGTGGTAAAAAAGGGAATGGACGAAAGACTGAATGCAGATGGGAGTTAGGGGACTAATTCAACTGTTCAAGTAGGAGCAGTGGTAGAGGGAGAGGAGAAGAGAGATGGGTGTGACATTAAGATGTAATGTTGGCCATCCCAGAGCTGGCTTGTGTGACAGGATGGACACTGCTGCCGTGTACTGGGATAGGGGTCAGTGGAATAAAACAATCTTCTTTTAAAAATTCATTAATTTTTTTTTTAATTCATTAATTTTTTACAAAGGAATGTGTATTACAGTATGTTGAATCTTGAGTGAATATGTTGAATGATTTCTGAGGAGATACGTTAGCAGTTGGATATACAAGTCTGAAGATAAAAAGGTGCATGTCGTGCTTATGGCTAAGAAAGTGAAGCCATTTGCACAGGTGGAATTACTGGGAGGTGGTCATGAAGGCAGAGACAAACTCTGATCTCTGCCTTGAAGAAACCTAATATTTAATATTAGGTTAAGATAAACCAGCAAATGAAAAGATGTGCTCAGCATGGTAGGGGGGAAAAACAGATGAAAACTGTTTCACAGAAGCTAAGAAGAATGTTTCAAATAGGACTTAGTGCTAAATGTATCATCTATATAACAGTATATCATCCTGAGGGTTAAGAAAGTTGAGGACTGTGGCATGGCTATTGAATGTAACATCGAGGAAAACTGATAAGCATCACAATAATTATTTGAGATGATTAATGGTGCATTAGATCTAGTTTGAGAATGTTAAAGGCTTGGAGGTAAAAATATGGAGATTCCTTTTATGAATTTGCTTATGATAAGGAGGAAGAGAATAGGCTAATACCTGGAAGGTGATAAATACAAGGTTGAGAGAAGGTTTACTTGAAAATTGGGGAAAACTATATCATGTTAAAAATCGATTGGATCTACTTTGACATTCTGGCAGACCAGATAAGCTACAAAACATCTCCACTTAAAAGATAACACCCCAGTGCATATTTTCTGTGTAAAGTGAAAGTATAAAATGGCTATATGTATATATAAGATCCATTATATGTAGAAAATGTTATATGTTTATAACAAATATGTGCTGCTGCATATATAAAATATATGTGTTTATAATATATAATTGCACTGTGAGCTTTTAAGGAAAGAAGGTAGCTGTCCTCAAAGGGAAGGGGAAGTTTTCCCAGAGGGGCACCAACAGGAACAATGTTAAGGCATTACAATGAGATACAGTGGAAAACACTATACCCTAATGCGGGCAGTGCAAATTGTTACAATTATGTTGCAAAAAAGTTGCTTGTTTGTTAAAGTTGATGCTGCACAGACCCTATGGTTTAGAATTTCCACCCCTAGAATTCTATGCTAAGAGACATTTATACATACATATATTTCATATATGCATATATAATATACACATGCCATATTGATGGTATACAGCAATGAAGATGGATGAACTATCACTACTTAATTTAATGTTGAATCTCATAAAAAAGGGTTAAGCACAAAGAAGCAAATTAGAGGATATATTATGATGGATTTTAAAATAAATGATAAAAAATGTAAAACTAAACAATTTATGTAACACACTTGTATATATAAACACTTTTATTTGCATTTCTTTATAGTTTTAAATATACAAACACATTTATATACAAACATGTATATTTAAAATTATAAAAAAATGCAAATAAGGTAGAAATAGGGTAGTCATTACCTATCATGGCGTCAGAGATTCATTTGATCAAGAGGAGACCCTCAGGGTTTCCAAGATATTAATAATATATTTCTTAGAGTATAGTACTTACATATTTTTTTTTTTCAGGGAAAAATTGAAGGGTACCTTTATGAAATAGTTTAAACCATGCCTATTGATTAAATACCACAGAGAGAATACTGGAGTAATTACTACGCTGAAAAAGTTTTTTATGCACTTCAGTGTGACTTTGATTTCTTTGGGATTAGCTACATATAGCAATGATCATAGTTGAGTTTTCCCTACTTTGCAACTTCAGTGAACTAAGATTTTATTTTGGGGGGAAGCCATTGAAATGACTTGACATTTTTGCTTTGTATATTTCACTTGCCAAAAACAGAAAACATATTTTGATAGAGTTTATACACATACACACCCCACTCACATACACATATACATTCAACTACCAGAAGATGTTACACTTAAATATGTTTTACTTTAAGCATCTTCCATTTCCTTCCTGCTATTTGAAACCCAGCAATGCCTAGATAATCAAAGATCCCTGTGCTCCTCTCTTTGGATAAAAGCCAAGCTTATTATGCTTTTGTTTATGAGCAGAGAACAGTAAATAATTTTTAAAATGAAATGCTTTAAAAGAAATGAAGTCATTATCAACCTGCTGAATAAGGAAACAATTTGTATTATCCTGGACCACAGAGGTCTTTAGAAACAACGAATAACAAGCCTAATTGCCACTGAAGTCATTAGAAAACACATTAAAATGTTTACTCAGGCTTACTTAACAACAAAATACAATAATGGGTAGACTTATGTATAAGAGGGATTTCAGTTTATATACAATATGACTCTGAGTCCCAAATCCTTTATGCCCTCTATGTGCTTTAAAGGTGAGCCTGCTGGTTGCTATTTCTAAATCCAACACCGTAAGTCAGTTTTTCACCACCACTGTACATTTGCAAATGAAACACAGAGAGAGGACACACAGGCAAATGCCTACTTTCAGTCACTGGCCTAGAAAACCCACACTGTTTTCCTGCCCTGGTGAACTGGGTGAAATAATAAGAATGTAATTCCTATTAGCATTTTTAAAATTATTGCCAGTGTTTAGTGAATATTTTCCTTATGATTGAAATTGTGCTAAATGATTCACATGGACTACTTCACTTAATCCCTTCTCAATAAGGTTTGTTATTATCACCGCTATTTTATAATTGAGGAAACTGAGGCTAACACCAGTCAGAACGGCCATCATCAAAAAATCTACAAACAATAAATGCTGGAGAGGGTGTGGAGAAAAGGGAACCCTCTTGCACGGTTGGTGGGAATGTAAATTGGTACAGCCACTATGGAGAACAGTATGGAAGTTCCTTAAAAACTAAAAATAGAGCTACCATATGACCCAGCAATCCCACTACTGGGCATATAGCTGGAGAAAATCATGGTTCAAAAGGATACATGCACCCCAGTGTTCATTGCAGCACTATTTACAATAGCCAGGACATGGAAGCAACCTAAATGTCCATTGACAGATGAACGGATAAAGAAGATGTGGTACATAAATACAGTGGAATATTAGCCGTAAAAAAAGAATGAAATAATGCCATTTGCAACAACATGGATGGACCTAGAGATTATCATACTAAGTGAAGTAAGTTAGACAAAAACAGTATCATATGATACAATTTATATGTAGAATCAAACAATGATACAAATGAACTTATTTACAAAACAGAAACAGACTCACAGTAGAGAATAAAAAAAGAAAAAAAAAGTTTAAATAACTTGGAACATCTACATGGTTACCACATTGCAAGGCTGAGACATGAACCTAGTTCTTGAACTTCAGCTCCCACACTCTTAATCACCATGCTGTCCTTTCCTGTTACTTTTCCTCCAGTGTCTCCTTCACAGGGAAGCCTTCCATGAAATGACCACTCAGTGTGAATGTAGCTGCTCTGAGTCACTCTCAACAACATAACTTAGTATATTCTTAATAGCACTAGCCATTACCTGTAATTACCTTGCTCACTTGTTTATTTTCTATCTCTCCTTCTCAGGGTCAGTCAAGACCTTACCTTATCACATTCAGCACTGTACTTGCTTTGTCACAATAGTCTAGTACATAAGTGCCCTGTAGGTACTTGTTGAACCGATGAATGACTATTTGCTGCTTACTCACCCCAGGTAACACTTATAACCTTTAAATACCATATGACCAGCTACCTGTATATATTTACACCAGTAATTTCACATATATTTTTTTTTTTGGCTGCTTTGTGTCTTCATTGCTGCGCATGGGCTTTCTCTAGTTGCGGCGAGCGGGGGCTACTCTTCGTTGCGGTGCACATGCTTCTCATTGTGGTGGCTTCTCTCGTTGCGGAGCACAGGCTCTAGGCACGCAGGCTTCAGTAGTTGTGGCTCGCGAGCTCTAGAGCGCAGGCTCAGTAGTTGTGGTGCGTGGGCTTAGTTGCTCCGCGGCATGTGGGATCTTCCTGGACCAGGGCTCAAACCTGTGTCCCCTGCATTGGCAGGCGGATTCTTAACCACTGCGCCACCAGGGAAGTCCCTCACATATATCTTTAATGTAACGTATCTAAAGGTGAACTCACTTCTATCATCCCAGTAAATAAGACGATTATCCTTTTATTTCTCAAGTTTTAAACCTAAGTCATTTTGTCTCTTTTATTTCTCCTATCCCAGCATACTTCCAAAGTAATAATTCGTGTAGATTCAACCTTCTAAATATCTCACGGTGCCTTCCACATCTCTTCATTCATTGCAGTATCTATAGCTAAGGCTGCCATTGTGTTTTGTTTAAATGTTATCCACAGCTTTTTATGACCTTGCCTTTTGGTGTAACTTTCCTGAGATCTGTTCGCCATACTGCAAATTGAAAGGTGTTTATTTAGCCCAATAAGTACAGAAATCGTCTGCTTACAAGAGTTTGTTGGGTCTGTGTTGTTCTCAGAATGAAATCCAAATTATTTTAACATGGCTCATGAAATTTTAAATATCTATATCCTATTTCTTCCTTCTCGCTAGCCCTCATTAGGATTGTTCATCTTACACTAAATAAGCCTTATAGAATAATGGCTGAGAGCACAAATTTCTGATTCAGCTTTCCTAGGTTCTAAATGGAGATTTATCCACTTCTTAGTTTTGTGATATGGACAAACTGCTTAATCTTTTAAAAGTAAAAGTAAAATGCAGAGGAGGTGATGGTGATAATCATTGCACCTACTCAATAAGGAAATGCATTAAATGAGTAAATAATGTAAAGCACAGAAATAAGGTAATTGGTTTGTCAGTTCTTTCTATATAGTTCTAGAGCCCTATTTTTAGTTCTATGAACTATCGTGTTCTCTTATATCCATGTAGTTTTTCAGTGTGAACTTTGCAGTCCTAAAGTTTTGTCTAAAAGCTCTGCTCCTATTTATGTGATCTATTTATCTTCCACATTCTCATATAGACATTACCATTTCTGGTGAGCCTTTGCTTCTTGATAAAAGATTTGATGTTTCTTCCATGGATCTCTTATTAAGAACTCACCTGTAAACTACTCTCTCTATAAGCACCTGCTACGATGTTTTATCATTGGTAGCTTCTTGTTTTTATGCCTCCCAGACTGTAAGCTTCTTGGACTTGGAGACTATGCATTGCCCATGAATATGTATCATTCTAACACAGTTCCTTATACAAGAATACACTAGTTAAATGTCTGTTAAAACCATCCCCAAAGAGTTTACATAACAGGCCAATTGCTAAAAGAGAAAATTCTACATAGAAGCAAGATCTTTTGATGCTATTTCTCATTATATTAAATGGATTGACTAAGGGTAGAAATGGGGCATCATATATGATGTCAGTCCTTACTTCCTCACCTTCACAACAGGTTTCAATTTTAACAAAATAATGGATATCATTTCTCTCCAAGCAGATAAAGATATTAGAAATGCATGATTTGGCTTTTTCCCTAGGGGGACATGTACCATTCTGATACTGGTTTTGGTTCAGGAATTAGGAGGTCCCAATGACTGTAATATTGCCTTAAGTGGAAATACTGTTTGTGAATAAAGTTCTTCCTGAGACTTCATAAGACCAAAGGAGGCTGTGATGAGATAGGATGCATCTGCTTCTACAATCTGTGACCAACTTACTTCAGCTTACTTTTTTTTTTCTGTAAAAGTAAATTGAGAAATGAATGCAGTCTTACCCTGTACTATTTTGTTTCTGAGAGAGAACCAACTCTTTCCTCAATCTGTAGTATATTTGAGATAATGCAAGAAATTTGCCATACCATATGAAAAGATTTATCAACCAGAATGGCAGTCCTTTGCTGAAAAAGTTGATATTGTTAGTTTTGTTGAATTAGAGTTCAGTGACCTCATTGTATTACATGATCAATGAAAATCTCACTATTTTCAAGGTAAAAATGTTTATTGTTTGCTTAATGAATACTAGGCTTATGCCATACACATTTATTAATGACTGAATTTAGACTTCATAAAGTCCCATTGATATAGATGTTATTAAATCTACTTTATAGATTAATAGCCCAGTATGATCCTTTTTTAAGGTTATTCTCCTCTGTCTCCTCCCTTCCTCTCTTTTCCTTGAGAAAAACATACTAGTCATTGACAACCGACTAGGTCCTCCATTCCAATAAATTTAATATTGATCTTGATCCTTTTCCCCTCTAATTTTTACTATGATTTTCCTTCAATTGAAACATCACATCTATACAGCCAACCAAAAAATGTATTGACTAGAGCTAAATACTGTACTAAAGACAAAATTAGAACTATGGAAAAACATGATGTATTCCAGAGCCTCATGTAGTGTTTAGCCTGGATGGGAAGATGAACATTAAATACGTTTTTAAACATAAAAACACATAATGATGAGTTGCATATAATATACAAGGAAAATGAAGCTAGTTAGTAGATAATGTGAGTAAGATTAATATTGATTAAGGTCAGCAGAAACTATTCTAAGTTGCATTTGAGGTAATGACTCCTTGAATCCTTACCTTCGTCTCATACTTGCTTAGATTTTAAGTTCATGGAATATTCTTATGTTTTCCAAACACCTTCTAATTATTAAAGATTAAGAGGGGCAATTTTGACACTGTTTGTATCCAAACTCTCTTGTTTCAACAGTTGGTGCATTCAACTACTACTTCCATTGCAGTATTTTAAAATTCTCTTTAGCCAAAGCATAAGAGCAATTTATTGCAGTTAGAGAATACAAAGGCAAACTTGGGGACATTTTATTTCTCCTTTACTTTTCACAGTAATATAATCTCTCATTTTATTAAAAAACAAAACAAAAATAAACTACCAATAATGTTTAGTAGCATTACATTAAAAGACAGCAAACAAATATAAACTGACTTTGAAAGGTACCCTCTTCATTCAATGCCTCGGCTAATTTAATAGTTTACTTCCCAGAGTGTTGAATATTGTGTAAATTTAGTCTAGCTTTTAGCAACAGAATTAATTTAAATATGAAATGCCTCTTGAACCCATTAACCATTTTCATTAATGACTTCTGAATAACAGATTAACAGGCAAACACTTAATTACTGTCTCCTTTTTTAATCAGGCAAGCATTTCTAATACAAACTGACAAGGCATTTATTTAGGAAGCTACTTACTTTAAATAGTCACTGACAGTTTCAAAGATTTTCTTTTAAGCCTATGAAATGTACATTAGAGATGAAAAGCAAACAATACATTTGAATAATAATTGGGGGATAAAACTGTTTTCCATTACTTTCCATTTTCAAATTTTAAAAGTTCCATTGTAAATTACATGTAGAAGTCTGAGGAAATGAGATGCCATGAGTTAATGAGAAATGCCATGAGTTACGGCAAAAGGATCTGCCTAAGGAAAACCACCTTCCCAGTAGATATCAAAGTGAGAGTTTATCAATTGACCACAAGTTGAGATCTAGCAGTCAGATTTTTCTTGAATGGAAGCTGGATTGTTAGTATGTTGATAAATGGGCTCAATTTCTCCAGGCAGGATTCCCAAATCCAGTCTCACAGAAATTGTTGCAAAAACTTACCTTCATAACATTAAAATTTATTACTGGCATTCTATTATTTGAACAAGATGGTTGTATCCTTTGACCTGTGATTTTTATTCTTATTACTAAGCCTCATGGGATGTTCAATTATAATTGAAATAAGATATACCAGTTATATAATTTGAATTTTTATTAGCATCAGGCTGAGTATCCAGCAATGATCATTTTATTGACTGAGGTAGCAGGAATTGGCTTATAGTACTTTATACAATAAATGTTTAAAGCTTCTACAAATATAAAAGTTTTACAGACCAATGATAATGTCCACATTTTGAGTATTCAATATATTCTAGCTAAGATGTTAAGCTGATGTTATTTTATAAAACAGCATTATCAAGTGAAATCAATATACCTAAAAGGAGGCAACTAAACAAGTGTAGTAGACATTGGCTGCATTTATGATTGCCTATCATCTTTTGAACATTCTTCCAGATTTTGAATAAATCTTCACTTTATGAGATTTGCTGCCCAAGGCAGAAGTCAGACTTCATTAGTTCATCCTCTCCTGCCATTAGGGATGGACTGTATCCTTTGCTTCTCTAAGCAGATGAACCATTATGAGACTTTGTTTAGAAGGGGCTATGTGGCGAAGATGATGAGCATGAAATCTACCTTTGGGAACATATGTGTTGGAGGTTCTTAAAGAGCAGCAGTAGTGGAGGCCCTGGAGTTTAGTCTCAGGCTGGTGATGTTTTCTCTTGGTATCTCAGTCTCAAAATGCATTTGCATATTGTTTCTAGGTACATAGCTTCTAGCTAGTTTTCCTCATTTCCCTGAAGATTTTGAGAGCTGCCTTTTGTTCTCAAGTAAAACTTCTGCCTATACAGTTCAGCGTGGATTCTGTTGTTTGCAACTAAGAATCCTTACTGACATATCAAAGCTGCACAGATTTTGCAGCTATTACTCAGTTTTCCCCCAAACTTCAATCTGTGTTTGTCTGACACATACATACTCTGTGTGTATGTGTGTGTGCATTGCCTTAACAATTGCCTTAACAAGATATCCTAAGAAAATTTTTGTGGTAGTTAGTACAATGTATTAGTTTAAATGTCTTTTCTTCACAAACTACTTTTATTGCTCTCAGTATTCCCAGGCTGATCTCCCATATGCAGTGCTTACAATAAGTTTATATATGTGTATGTGTTAATACACACACACACACACACACACACACACACACACACACACACACACACACAGTTTGGAAAACTCTTTTCATCTCCTTTGTGAAATAAATGACTTCTTTTGTGTAAGGGTATTTCTACTCGGGCTAACATACCTTTAAAAGACATATGTGTTGAATTTCCATTTAGGTAGGATGAAATGACAGTTCTGTAGAAATTTCAGTTGCTAGAAACCTTAAACTCACAAGAAACTCCTTCAGAATTTCCACAAGGACTTTTATCTATTGTTTTCTTCTCTCAAAGCTTTTAAAAAAATTCTAGAGTAGCTGCATTCATAATAATACTTCTTAAAAACTCCAGCAGTCTTGGAATGAATACTGAACAGTATTGTTATAAATGTTTTTGTTACACATATATAATATTTCAACCATATGATGGATTTAAACATTTCTGTCAACTCATTTTTTATTTGAACATTAACAGTGTTTATGTGAAAAAAAATTGTGTTTCAACTTACAAGTGATCTTGTACAACAGACTGTTTCTAAACATCTCTTTCTAGGTACTAATTTGTTTACTTTGCTCATTAAATAAATTTAGTTGTTCTCCTAAATACGTGAATCTCTTTCATTGTGTAGCTTAATAAATACCAAGCAATAACACTGAACAGATAGATTTTTGTGTTTAAAAATAGTTTCAAGAACTTCAGAAAGTATTTTTTAATTAGAAAAAAAAGATTTGTCTTAAATAGTAAGTTGGTTAAGAAGACATTGTATTTTTAAAATAAGCTTTTTATTTTTGAACAGTTTTAGGTTTACAGAAAAATTGCAAAGATAGTAGAGTTCACATATGCCCCACACCTAGTTTTCCCTATTATTTTACATTATTACAATGCACTTGTCAAAATTAATAATGTAATTAATATTACCATATTAACCAAATGTATACGTTATTCAGATTTCCTTAATTGTTATGTAATGTTCTTTTTTCTGTTCCAGGATCCCATGAATGTTACCACATTACATGTAAAAGCATTGTTTCTCATCATTAAATATGATACTAGCTGTAGATTTTTCATTTTTTTTTTGTCATATTGCAGTGGTTGCCTGCTGTTTCTAGTTTGCTCAGAGATTTTTTTTTTTTTTTTTTTTTTTTTTTACCGTAGAATGGTGTTGGATTTTGTTAAATGCTTTTCTGCATCTATTGGTATGACTATGACTTTTCTTCTTTAGCTCCTTGATTTAGTGGACTATGTGGATTGATTTAAAAATGTGGACCAGCCTGGCATATCTAGAATACATATCATTTAGTTTTTTTGTGTAACTTCTTATACATTGTTGGATACGCTTTGCTAATATTTTGTTGAGAACTTTTGTATCTACGTTCATGAGAAATATTGGTCTATGGTTTTCCCTTTCTGATGTCTTTATCTGATTTTGTTCTTAGAGTAATGACTGGCATCAGGGAAGTTTGCCCTCTTTTTTAATTTCTGGAAAGGTTGTGAAAAATTAGTATTTTTCTTTCTTAAATGTTTGTTAGAATTCACCAGTAAAATATTTGGGCCTGGTGCTTTCTTTTTTGGAACATGATTAATTATTGATTTAATTTCTTTAATAATTATGGGACTGTGCAGGTTATTGCCATCTCCTTGTGTGAAATTTGGTAGTTTGTGGCTTTCAAGGAATTGTTTCATTTCATCTAAATTAGCAAATTTGTGAGCATAGAGTTTTCATAGTATACCCTTATACTTCCTGTATCCATGGATTCAGTAGTGATGCTGCCTCTTTAATTTCTGATAATGGTAATATGTATCTTATCTCTTTTATTGGTTTGTCTGGTAGAGGTTTATAATTTTATTGAAATTTTTGAAGAACCAGCTTTTGATGCCATTAATTTTCTCTTTTTTCATTTTGATTTTCTATTAATTTTTTCTACTTGCTTTAGTCTTACACTGCATTCCTTCTCTCATTGCCTAAAGTGCAAGCTTAGACTGATTCTAGATCTTTCTTTTGTTCTAACATAGACATTTAATGCTGTAAGTTTCCCTCTAAGCACTGTTTGCATTGCATCCTAAAGATATTGTTTCATTTTTAATTTAATTTAAAATATTTTTAATGCTATGTCTTCATGGAGAATTTACTCCTATTATTATGCAGTGCCCCTCTTTATTCCTGATAATCCCCTGTTCTGAAGTCTGTGTTGTATGAAATTAATATAGTTACTCCAACTTTTTTTTTCAACTAGGGTTAGGATGGCATATCTTTCCATCCCTTTATTTTTACCCTATCATATCAGAATCTTTAAAGTGGGTTTCTTGTTGACCGTATACAGTTGGGTCCCTTTTTTATTTCACTCTGACAATCTCTCTTTAATTCACAACGTAGAGTAATTCATGTTTAATGTGATTATTGGTATAATTGGATTAATATCTACAATATTTGTAACTGGATTAATATCTATGGTATTTGTTACTATGTTCTATTGCATTTGTTTTTATTTCCCCTTTTTTCTGCCTTCTGTTTTAAAACTGAACATTATAAAATTCCATTTTATCTCCTTTCTTAGCTTATAACTTGTATTTCATTTTTAAAAGTCTTTTAGTAATTGCCCTAGAGTTTTCAATATACATTTTTAAAGTCCAATTTGAAGTAACAATATATGGCTTCATGTGTAGCGTAGGTATCTTATAACAGTACAGGCGTGCCTTGTTTTATTGTGCTTCAGTTTATTGAACTTCAGTGTTTTTTACAAATTGAAGGTTTGTGGCCACCCTGTGTTGAGCAAGTCTATGGACATCATTTTTCCAAAAGCATTTGCTCACTTTGTGTCTCTGTGCCACATTTCGGTAACTCTCACAATATTTGAAAAATTTTTATTATATTATGGTGATCTGTGATCAGTGATCTTTGTTGTTACTGAATAAATCGGGTCCTGCTCCTTGCTGCTTAGAAAATCAATTACATACTCATAAATGGTAGAGGCAAAAGGTGCCTTTAATCAGATGGTGGAGATGGTGGACTCAGCGCTCCCCAAAAACCACTTCCCAAGATTCTTTTCAGCTATGAAACTTTTTAAAGAGAAACAGAAGTAATCTCAGTTAATCATTGAGATAGGGGGTCATAGTCTTTGCCATTCCCCACAATGTGCAGGCTTGTGTGCAGGCTTTTCAACTCCTCCTGGTCTTCCTCTGGGTGTTATCTTATTCACACAGTTTGTTCAGGAGGTTACTGAAGGGGAGGAGAGCTGGTCATTTGTTAATTACTTATTCTTCATTTCTACTTATTTGATCTAGGGAAAGAACCGACAAGTTAGGCAAGGTATTGTGTGATCAAAAGATTTGAAAGGTGTGCTTGGGCTAGAGATGAGTAGAGCATGGGGTTGCCTGGTTTAAAAATTAGTTACAATAAAAAAAAAAATTAGTTACAATAGTTTTGCTAAAGTGACAGGAAAATAGGCTTCCTGCTGAGGGTGGTTTCCTGTAAAGAGCTGCTTACAATGTTACTCTTGGAAAAGATTGTGACTCACTGATTCATATGGTTGGCATCTTTTAGCAATAAAGTGTTTTAAAATTAAGGTATGTACACTTTTTTTTTAGACATAATGCATTTGCACATTTAATAGACTACAGTATAGTGTGACCAGGACTTTTATATGTACTGGAAACCAAAGCGTTGTGTGACTTGCTTTATTGTGATACTTACTTCATCGTGGTGATCTGGAACCAAACCCACAGTATCTCTAAGGGATGCCTGTAATCCCAGTTCTTCCCTTTCTTCTTTTATGTTATTGATGTCATTCACCTTTATTCCTTCTCTGATGTTCTTCTTTATGTAGAGCAAGTTTCTGATCTATGTAATTTCATTCTCTCTGAAGAAAATTTTTGACCTATCTTGGAGGATAGGTCTCCTAAAGATGAATTCTGTATTGTTTGTCTGTTTTTGTGTGTTTTTTTCTTTTTTTGGCCTGAGAATGTATATTTTCTTCTCTTTTGGTAATTTCACTGGATACAGAATTCTAGGTTTGTTTGTTTTTTTCCCAACACTCTAAATATTTTACTGCACTTTTGTTTCCCTAGTTTTTAATAAAAACGTCCAGTGTTACCCTCATCCTTGTTCATCTGTGGGTCAGGTATTTCTCCACTACTCCCTGGCTTTGTCCAGCATTTTCTCTTTGCCTTTCTGTACTTTGAATATGATAAGTTTAAGTGTAGATTTTGGGGGGAAGAAGGGTGGTATTTATCCTTTTTGGTATTCCCTGAGATTCCAGGATCTGTGGTTTGTTATGTCATTAATTTTGAAAAAGACTCAGCCATTTCAAATAACTTGAAGTACTTCTGCTTAATTCACTTTATTCTTCTTCTGGTGTAGCAATTAAACTTACATTACATCTTTTGAAATTGTCACATAGTTCTTGGATGTTCTCTCTCTTTTTTTTAATCTTTGTTTTTCTTTTTGCATTCAGGTTAGGAAATTTAAGAAGTTTCAATAAATCTATCTTCAAGCTCAGTGGTCTTAGCTGTGCTAGTCTGCATTAACTAACAGCATTCATTTCTGATACCCTGTTTCTGATTTCCAGCATTTCCTGTTAATTCCTTCTTAGAGTTTCCATCTCTCTGCTTACATTACCCTTCTGTTCTTGCATGTTGTCTGCTTTTCTCTATTAGAGCCCTTAAAATATTAATCATAGTTATTTTAAATTATGTGTCTGATAGTTTCAAAATCTGTTACTTGTGAATCTGGTTCTGATACTTGCTTTGTCTATTTAGAACAACTTTTTTTTCTTGCACTGTAGTTTTTTTAATGAAAGCCAGGCATGTTGTATCCAGTGATAGAGGCTGAGGTAAATACACCATCAGTGTTAGGTTTTAATGTTAATTTCACTAGGACTTGGGCTGTGTTGAATGTTTGCTATAGCTCTAGGTGTTGGAAGCTTCAAATTCCTCTAGTTTCCTTGTTTTGTCTCCTTTCTTGACTTTGTACTTTACTTTTACCTGGTTATTGTGGGAGGAAAATCAAAATGGAGTTAGTATTGCTAAGAGAGCTCTCTAAAACAGAGCTGGGAGACCATTGAGGAAGTATGACTTGTGTACCTCTCAGCCTGGATGGAATCTGACCTTTTGACCACTTACTGTCCTAGTGAAGGCATCCAGAAGATCTGCCAGAAACTCAAGATACTTACTGAATCTTTACCCTAAAATAACTCATGATTCCTATAGGACAAATATTTCCTGACTTGTGTCAGAGTTGATCCCAATTCTCACCATGCGACTTTAATAATCCTGTGTTTTTTTGTCTTTATAAGCCCCCAACTTTTTCTTTCCTGAAACACTTTTTTGGTTTTACCCAGATTGCAATTCTTAGGACCCCGGTAAAGCTCTTTGTTCCTTGTAACCTCAATACCAATTATTGTTTGATTGTAAATATTCATCCTCAGAGACAGTCTGCATGTAGTAGTTGTTTCTGCTGTAAACTACTCTTACTATATTGGAGTCCTGTTGGTGTGGTATTAAGGTGTGGCGGATGGAGGGAATACTCACTAATCCTAGGTTAGATCTCTGTCTTTTAGTGGACCTACGACTCTTCGCAAGTATTTTTCCATAAGATAGGGCTTTTTAATCTTAGACAGGAATACTAGAGAAATGCTCTCTCCCTCACTAAGATAATACACTAGAAAATTCTTTGTCCCCCTGGGACAAGAGTAGGTTTTGTTATAGCGCATGCTGGTATATTTAACAATGATTTATTCCCCTTCCCCTGCTAGAAACATGAGAGGATCTTTATTTGATCTTCACAGTGAGAAATGTGTGCGATTCCTGGAAGTAAAGCCAATAGAAAGGTAGCCTTTCTATGACTATGGACCCCATGAGTTTTGTACTCTCATGCTAGTCCACACTTAGCCTTCAGCATTTTGTCAAAACTACCAATTAAGTATTCTGTATTTTGAGCCCTGGCAGTTGGCTTTTCTTTTTGCAATGCAAGTCCTGACTTAAGCTTCAATTGCGAGGCATCTACTTCAAGGAAGGCTATCTCTAATAAACACATTGCCAGCCACAGGAGTAGATAAAGAGCCAGGACATCCTTCTCTCACTACAGGCCATGAGGCTCCTTTGTTTTAGAGATCCTGATTGATTTCGATTACTGGCCATTTGGGCTGCTTATTTTTCTTTTTTTCTCTCTTCTCATGCTTAAAATTCCCTCTTACTTGCCAATATCAAGCCCATGAAACTCTCAACCTCCACCGTTGACCCCAATAAAAGCAGGACCCCAGGCCCGTACTCACGCTTTCTCTCTCTACCCAGGACCTTGCTGTGTGCCCCCTGGTGTGCCTTGTACACTCCAAGGCTTGCAAGTAATAAACTCCTTTTCTTCAAATCTTCCTAATGGTTATTGCTGAAGAGCATCTTGCAATCATAATACGAACCACAAGGATTGGTCTTAACATTGGTTTCGAAAGAGTAGCTGTCCAGGGAAGCGCACCTGGGCCCAGGTGAGAGCCCCCAGGCATTTCTAACACAACAGCATTACTATCAATAGGCTGAGACCTGCACAGAATAAGTTCCAACTAGTTTATGGCTCCCGCAGCTGTGCTCCAAGTAAGCTTATGTCAGCTGTGACTTTGGATTCACGTGTCTCCAAATATCAGGGTGGCAGTTTGTCCTGGAACTGTGTTCTTTGATGGGTCTGAGAAGTCATTAATTTTCAGTATGCTCAGCAGCTTCTTATAAGGAAGGGAGAGATGACATCTAAGCTCATTACTTGTTCAAGCTAAAAGAGGAAGTCTGCACATAATAAACTTGAAAATACAAAAATAGTAAAAGATGTTTGCTATTTCTCAGCCCATCCTGCTCTATTAAAACTGATAGCAGATTTAAAAATTCCCATGAATTTTTATTCATTTAGACATTTTGTTAGTCAAAATAAATATTAATTATGACTAGTTTAAATTTTAAAAGAAACTTTTCCCAGAATTAAAAACTAAGGCAGTACTCTAATATCTACCTAATGCAGAGAGTTGTACAGTTGTTAATAGAGCTTCTTACTATTCTTATGACACTCACAGCCTATGTTTTGTTTAAACAGAACTTTATTTACTTATTCATTCACTGGTTTATTTTCTCCAGAATTTATCGTGTACCTTCTCTTGCTGGAATTGTTACAGGCACTCGAAATACCGAGGTGAACAAATACCTCCATATCAAAGTGTCTGTAGTTTTCTTTGTTATACATAGAGATAAAGACACATCTTTCAATTCTCCCTTCTCATCTCACAAGGACCTTTCAACAACATTTGACATAGTTTTAGGGCTGGCTATATAAGTTTGTAGATGCCTGTGAAAAGTGCAAATGTGGGGCTTGTGTAAAAAGCAGGTATAAAGTGCTTTTAAAGGTACTAAAATATGAAATTTTATCTTTTCATGTAGTTTCTTGTCATAGTGTTTGTTTTCTATTTAATCCCTTTTCCAAATAAAAAAATTTAAATTTAAATTCTTGAATGAATTTTACCACTTCATGTTGTTCAAATACAGTTTTGTTGACCTTAAATAAACAGACTGCCAAATATTTCTCCAGTAAAAATGAGTTTACTTGGGATCAACATCAAAGAAATGATATTTGAGGTCTGCAACTGTGGCGGCCCAAGTGCAATTCTCCCACAAAAATGGAGAGGAGAACTCTTTTTATAGAAGGGAAAAGGAAGTTCTGAGGCCTATAGTAAACAAACATCCATTGGAGGAACTGAGTTTGAGGTATAGTGGCTTTTCATTTGCTGACTTGTGATAGTCTTTCATTGGCTGAGTTCTCACTAGGAGGAAGTGGAAGTCTATCTTCTTCCTTTTGGGCTCTGCTATCATCATAGAACATGAGAGCTTTTCCTTTGGGCCTTCTGACTCTGTATTGGTTGAGGTTTCTTTTTATTAATTTTTACAGTTTTAAAAACAAATATAAGAAATTTACTTCATATGTGGATCATTTAATTTATACAGTTTGTATTTTGTTGTTTATGCATGCATATGTATATTTTTATTACTAGAACAGCAGAATCACTGTAAAATATAAATAAAGTGTTCTGTTTCACTTCTTAATATTCATTCTGTCAATGTTCTATACCTTTGATTTAATCATAAGGAAGGACTGAAGGCAAAGTGAATTATGCATTGTCCTATCTTTTCATTTTTCTCATGTCATCACTTTTTCTTTTTTCCAACTTTATTGAGGTATGATTGACACATGAAAATTGTATGTTTAGGTTGTACAATGTTAGGTTTTATAAGGTGTGCAACATGATGATGTAATATACACTGTGAAATGATTACCACAATCAAGTTAATTAACGTATCCTATCACTTCACATAGCTATATAATCTTTCTTGTGTGGTGAGAACAGTTAAGATCTACTCTACTGGGAGACTTCAAATATCCAGTACTGGGGAGTGGCCAAGATGGGGGAGTAAGAAGACACTGAGCTCACCTCTTGTCACAGGTACACACAAATCACAACTATTTACAGAGCAACTATTGATGAGAATGACCTGAAGACTAGCAAAAAAGATTTTCCACAACTAGAGATGTAAAGAATGAACCACAGCTAGATGGATAGGAGGGGCAAAGACATAGTACACACCGCTGGGTGGGGATGACCCACAAGAAGGAGGATAATTAACATTGCAGAGGTTCTCCCTGAGGAGCGAGGGATCCAATCCTCACATTAGGCTCCCCAGCCTGCGGTTCCTGCACCAGGAAAATGAGCCCCCAGAATATCAGGCTTTGAAGGCCAGCAGGGCTTGGGTACAGGAGTGCTCAGAGAGCTGTAGGAAAGAAACACTGTCTTATAGGGTATGCACAAAATCTCACACTCTGAGACCCAGTACAGAAGCAGTAACTTGAAAGAGTCCTGGGTCAGATCCACTTGCTGATCTTGGAGAGCCTTCCAGAGAGGCAGGAGGCCACCCACTGGGACTCCCCCTGGGGAAATAGATGCTGGCAGCTGCCATTTTTGGGAAACTGTTCTACTGTGAGGACACTGTGGCTGGAAAGTAACATTTTTGAGTCCTCCCTCTAAACTACTAGTGTGGGGACCAGGCCCCACCGAAAACTGGTTGGTACCAGTCTGGGACCCCTCAGGCTGAGCAGCCAGTTACATGGGTTCCTGACCCTACCCACCAGCAGGCCAGCACCAGTCCTGGGCTCCCCCAGGTCACCCAGTAAGTCACCTGGGGGAGTGACCTGGACCTGGAACTATCCACCAGAGAGCCCAGGACTATACACAGGACCCCTGCATATTCAACATCCAGCTGCCCTGGGACCTAGCTCTCCCTACCAGTGGGCCAGCACCAGCCCCAGGACTCCTTGGGCTATGCAACCAGCTGTTCCAGGACCCAGACTTGCCCACCAATGGCCAGCAGCTCTGTACCAGGTAGGGCCTGGCAGCAAACAGGGCTGGGGATGAGTTCGCCTACCAGCACACCCACATTGGGCAACCCCACCACAACAGAAGGGCCCACTCAGCCCACATAGGGGGCACCATAGATCATATAGTTCTGGTGACCATAGGGGAGTGTGCTTCTCAGCACCATAGGACATCTCTTAAATAAAGCTGCTTCTCCAAAATCAGGAAACATAACTGACCTATTGCATACATACAAATAAATAAAATCTGGTGACAAAGGAATATGTTCCAAATTAAGGAATAAGGTTCCAAAATTAAGTAATGTGGTGACAAAGGAATACGTTCCAAATCAAGAAACGTTAAAGGGACTTCTCTAAGAAAAAAAATGCTACAACTAGAAAAATTAGAATTATGAAGGAAAAAAGCTCATAGGTTGAGGCAAACATATAGAAAAGGTAGTAAATCAACCGTGTATAAAGCTACTAGGAAAGTTAAAACACAGAACTAGTAAAATTATCTGTATCTTCAATATGTAGTTAAGGGATACACAAAACAAAATGATGTGAAATATGTAAGAAATATTAAATGTGGGTGGGCAAGTAAAAATTCAGGTTTGTTAGAATGTGTTTGAATTTAAGAGATTATCAACTTAAAATAATCATAAATATATATAGGTTGTTATATTTAAACCTCATGGTAACCACAAACAAAAACAACATACACAGACACACACAAAAAAGGAATCCAAACATAACACTTAAGGTGTTATCAAATCACAAGGGAAGAGAACAAAAGAAAAAAACTACAAAAACAACTGCCAAACAATTAACAAAATGGTATATAAGTACATACCTATCAATAATTACTTTAAATGTAAATGGAGTAGACGTTCCAGTCAAAAGACTCAGAGTGGGTGAAAGCATACAAAAATAAGACCCATGTATATAT
>NW_028122092.1:0-52365 GCF_965194805.1 Balaenoptera borealis | reverse complement strand
TTCCTTGGTGAGGCCGTTCACAAGACGCAGAACACCCTGCCTCGAGAAGTTGATTCAGGGAAGCAACCAGTGTGTACCCTGTGGTTCTTTTGACTTGTTAGAAACCACAGAGATGTATGCTGCCTGTGCCCATGGTAATGGGGGCATGATGGTACTAGCCTTGCTTTCCATTTGGAAAGCCCCATTCTTGCTGCCGTGAAGCTCCCTGAAATTCTCTGCTGTTAACAGCTCTCTGGCCACTGTAGGCATGGGTGTGGGAAGAAAATGAGATTTCTCTGGCTACACACGGAGCTTCATTGGCCCGGTTGGGGCTCACCTTGCCATGCTCTAGAGCTAAAGGGAATCTCAACGTGAGTCCTTGCCTCGAGGTAAGGCCCTGAGTAGCCCTGCAGAAAGGGAGGCATGCAGCTCTTTCCATGAGCTCTTAGTGGAGGTTCCGCTTTATGTTAAAGGAAGCACCCTTTTCAGGACTCCTAGGCCCTTCGGGTGAGCATCATTTTTGTTCCAAGATCACTGACGCCCTCCACACCCCTGTGGGCCTGCTGAGCAGCATTGATTCCCATACGACCCTCGGAGGCCCTCTGTGTCTGCCGAGTCTCTGGCAACACACTGTACGTTACTTCAATAGAGCTATATTTCCAGAGCACTCGAACAGCATCAGAACCACATTTCTAGGCAGTCCAACATGTCCTGCAAGTTTTCGAGATTGCCCTCGTCTGAGCTGCCCTGAGAACACACTCTTCTTAGAATTTATCGAGGACCTCTTTCCTGAAGTCACTCTATTCAAGGAGAAATACAGCATCCTAACATGCTGTGTCGCTCACAGTGCAAGCAACGGGAGAACTTGCCTCGAGGTAAGGCCCTGAAATGCTATGCAGAAGCGGAGGTGTGTAGCCGTTTCCATGAGGCCGTAGTCGCCGCTCTGCAGCATTTTAACGCCAGTACGCTTTTCAGGACTCCTAGGTGCCTCGCCTGGAAACCCTATTCCCTGCAAGAAGAGCAAGTACCCTCAGGCTCCCCTGGCCCTTCTAAGCAATATCCAGGCCCGTAGCTTTCCGACTCACAGTGTGTATGCCGAGTGTAGGGCAACACAGTGCACTCTTATTGGGACATCTTGAGTAAGCCAGCACTCATACAAGGTTCACGAGCACCGTTCTAGCAAGTTCCTACATGCCGTGGAAGTCGCACTCATTCCCTGGTCTGAGCTGCACAGAGAAAAACACTAGGCTTCTCCTTCCATCCAGGACCTCCTACCTGAAGTCACCCTGCCTCCAGGAAGAAGACGACTTGCCTTCCTATTGCAACTAAAGCACAGTTTTTCCTGAAGCACTGCAGACTTTTGAAGAGGCACGGGCCCAGAGGCCTAGCTTGGGCTTTCCTTGGTGAGGCCGTTCACTAGATGCAGAACACCCTGCCTCGAGAAGTTGATTAAGGGAGGAAAACAGTGTGTACTCTGTGTCTCATTGGACTTGTTAAAAACCACAGAGATGTATGCTGCCTGTGCCCATGGAAATGGGGGCATGATGGTACTAGCCTTGCTTTCCGTTTGGAAAGCTCCATTCTTGCCGCCGGGAAGCTCCCTGAAATTCTCTGCTGTTGACAGGCCTCTGGTCCCTCTACATTGGTGTGGGAAGAAAATGAGTTTTCTCTGGCTACACACGGAGCTTCTTTGGCCGGGGTGGGGCTCACCTTGCCATGCTCTAGAGCTAAAGGGAATCTCAACGTGAGTCCTTGCCTCGAGGTAAGGCCCTTGAGTAGCCCTGCAGAAAGGGAGGCATTCAGCTCTTTCCATTAGTTCTTAGTCGCTGTTCTCCTTTACTTTAAAGGAAGTACCCTTTTCAGGACTCCTAGGCCTCTCGGGTGAGCATCATTTTTGTTCCAAGATCCCTGAGTATCTCCACACCCCTGTAGGCCTGCTGAGCAACAACGAGGCCCATTGGTCCCTCGGAGTTCCTCTGTGTCTGCTGAGTCATGGGCAACACACTGCACTCTTTCTTGTCATATCTTGATTCACAGCACTCGCACGAGTTCACGAGCACCGTTCTAGCAAGTTCCAACATGCCGTGGAAGTCGAACTCATTCTTTAGACTGAGCTGCACAGAGGAAAAACACTAGGCTTCTTCTTCCATCTAAGACCTCTTACCTGAAGTTACACTGCCATCAGGAGAAACACTGCTTGCATTCTCATTGCAACTAAAGCAGAGTTTTTCCTGTAGCACTGCAGGCTTTTGAAGAGGCACGGGCCCATGGGCCTAGCTAGGGCCTTCCTTGGTGAGGCCGTTCACAAGACGCAGAACACCCTGCCTCGAGAAGTTGATTCAGGGAAGCAACCAGTGTGTACCCTGTGGTTCTTTTGACTTGTTAGAAACCACAGAGATGTATGCTGCCTGTGCCCATGGTAATGGGGGCATGATGGTACTAGCCTTGCTTTCCATTTGGAAAGCCCCATTCTTGCTGCCGTGAAGCTCCCTGAAATTCTCTGCTGTTAACAGCTCTCTGGCCACTGTAGGCATGGGTGTGGGAAGAAAATGAGATTTCTCTGGCTACACACGGAGCTTCATTGGCCCGGTTGGGGCTCACCTTGCCATGCTCTAGAGCTAAAGGGAATCTCAACGTGAGTCCTTGCCTCGAGGTAAGGCCCTGAGTAGCCCTGCAGAAAGGGAGGCATGCAGCTCTTTCCATGAGCTCTTAGTGGAGGTTCCGCTTTATGTTAAAGGAAGCACCCTTTTCAGGACTCCTAGGCCCTTCGGGTGAGCATCATTTTTGTTCCAAGATCACTGACGCCCTCCACACCCCTGTGGGCCTGCTGAGCAGCATTGATTCCCATACGACCCTCGGAGGCCCTCTGTGTCTGCCGAGTCTCTGGCAACACACTGTACGTTACTTCAATAGAGCTATATTTCCAGAGCACTCGAACAGCATCAGAACCACATTTCTAGGCAGTCCAACATGTCCTGCAAGTTTTCGAGATTGCCCTCGTCTGAGCTGCCCTGAGAACACACTCTTCTTAGAATTTATCGAGGACCTCTTTCCTGAAGTCACTCTATTCAAGGAGAAATACAGCATCCTAACATGCTGTGTCGCTCACAGTGCAAGCAACGGGAGAACTTGCCTCGAGGTAAGGCCCTGAAATGCTATGCAGAAGCGGAGGTGTGTAGCCGTTTCCATGAGGCCGTAGTCGCCGCTCTGCAGCATTTTAACGCCAGTACGCTTTTCAGGACTCCTAGGTGCCTCGCCTGGAAACCCTATTCCCTGCAAGAAGAGCAAGTACCCTCAGGCTCCCCTGGCCCTTCTAAGCAATATCCAGGCCCGTAGCTTTCCGACTCACAGTGTGTATGCCGAGTGTAGGGCAACACAGTGCACTCTTATTGGGACATCTTGAGTAAGCCAGCACTCATACAAGGTTCACGAGCACCGTTCTAGCAAGTTCCTACATGCCGTGGAAGTCGCACTCATTCCCTGGTCTGAGCTGCACAGAGAAAAACACTAGGCTTCTCCTTCCATCCAGGACCTCCTACCTGAAGTCACCCTGCCTCCAGGAAGAAGACGACTTGCCTTCCTATTGCAACTAAAGCACAGTTTTTCCTGAAGCACTGCAGACTTTTGAAGAGGCACGGGCCCAGAGGCCTAGCTTGGGCTTTCCTTGGTGAGGCCGTTCACTAGATGCAGAACACCCTGCCTCGAGAAGTTGATTAAGGGAGGAAAACAGTGTGTACTCTGTGTCTCATTGGACTTGTTAAAAACCACAGAGATGTATGCTGCCTGTGCCCATGGAAATGGGGGCATGATGGTACTAGCCTTGCTTTCCATTTGGAAAGCTCCATTCTTGCCGCCGGGAAGCTCCCTGAAATTCTCTGCTGTTGACAGGCCTCTGGTCCCTCTACATTGGTGTGGGAAGAAAATGAGTTTTCTCTGGCTACACACGGAGCTTCTTTGGCCGGGGTGGGGCTCACCTTGCCATGCTCTAGAGCTAAAGGGAATCTCAACGTGAGTCCTTGCCTCGAGGTAAGGCCCTTGAGTAGCCCTGCAGAAAGGGAGGCATTCAGCTCTTTCCATTAGTTCTTAGTCGCTGTTCTCCTTTACTTTAAAGGAAGTACCCTTTTCAGGACTCCTAGGCCTCTCGGGTGAGCATCATTTTTGTTCCAAGATCCCTGAGTATCTCCACACCCCTGTAGGCCTGCTGAGCAACAACGAGGCCCATTGGTCCCTCGGAGTTCCTCTGTGTCTGCTGAGTCATGGGCAACACACTGCACTCTTTCTTGTCATATCTTGATTCACAGCACTCGCACGAGTTCACGAGCACCGTTCTAGCAAGTTCCAACATGCCGTGGAAGTCGAACTCATTCTTTAGACTGAGCTGCACAGAGGAAAAACACTAGGCTTCTTCTTCCATCTAAGACCTCTTACCTGAAGTTACACTGCCATCAGGAGAAACACTGCTTGCATTCTCATTGCAACTAAAGCAGAGTTTTTCCTGTAGCACTGCAGGCTTTTGAAGAGGCACGGGCCCATGGGCCTAGCTAGGGCCTTCCTTGGTGAGGCCGTTCACAAGACGCAGAACACCCTGCCTCGAGAAGTTGATTCAGGGAAGCAACCAGTGTGTACCCTGTGGTTCTTTTGACTTGTTAGAAACCACAGAGATGTATGCTGCCTGTGCCCATGGTAATGGGGGCATGATGGTACTAGCCTTGCTTTCCATTTGGAAAGCCCCATTCTTGCTGCCGTGAAGCTCCCTGAAATTCTCTGCTGTTAACAGCTCTCTGGCCACTGTAGGCATGGGTGTGGGAAGAAAATGAGATTTCTCTGGCTACACACGGAGCTTCATTGGCCCGGTTGGGGCTCACCTTGCCATGCTCTAGAGCTAAAGGGAATCTCAACGTGAGTCCTTGCCTCGAGGTAAGGCCCTGAGTAGCCCTGCAGAAAGGGAGGCATGCAGCTCTTTCCATGAGCTCTTAGTGGAGGTTCCGCTTTATGTTAAAGGAAGCACCCTTTTCAGGACTCCTAGGCCCTTCGGGTGAGCATCATTTTTGTTCCAAGATCACTGACGCCCTCCACACCCCTGTGGGCCTGCTGAGCAGCATTGATTCCCATACGACCCTCGGAGGCCCTCTGTGTCTGCCGAGTCTCTGGCAACACACTGTACGTTACTTCAATAGAGCTATATTTCCAGAGCACTCGAACAGCATCAGAACCACATTTCTAGGCAGTCCAACATGTCCTGCAAGTTTTCGAGATTGCCCTCGTCTGAGCTGCCCTGAGAACACACTCTTCTTAGAATTTATCGAGGACCTCTTTCCTGAAGTCACTCTATTCAAGGAGAAATACAGCATCCTAACATGCTGTGTCGCTCACAGTGCAAGCAACGGGAGAACTTGCCTCGAGGTAAGGCCCTGAAATGCTATGCAGAAGCGGAGGTGTGTAGCCGTTTCCATGAGGCCGTAGTCGCCGCTCTGCAGCATTTTAACGCCAGTACGCTTTTCAGGACTCCTAGGTGCCTCGCCTGGAAACCCTATTCCCTGCAAGAAGAGCAAGTACCCTCAGGCTCCCCTGGCCCTTCTAAGCAATATCCAGGCCCGTAGCTTTCCGACTCACAGTGTGTATGCCGAGTGTAGGGCAACACAGTGCACTCTTATTGGGACATCTTGAGTAAGCCAGCACTCATACAAGGTTCACGAGCACCGTTCTAGCAAGTTCCTACATGCCGTGGAAGTCGCACTCATTCCCTGGTCTGAGCTGCACAGAGAAAAACACTAGGCTTCTCCTTCCATCCAGGACCTCCTACCTGAAGTCACCCTGCCTCCAGGAAGAAGACGACTTGCCTTCCTATTGCAACTAAAGCACAGTTTTTCCTGAAGCACTGCAGACTTTTGAAGAGGCACGGGCCCAGAGGCCTAGCTTGGGCTTTCCTTGGTGAGGCCGTTCACTAGATGCAGAACACCCTGCCTCGAGAAGTTGATTAAGGGAGGAAAACAGTGTGTACTCTGTGTCTCATTGGACTTGTTAAAAACCACAGAGATGTATGCTGCCTGTGCCCATGGAAATGGGGGCATGATGGTACTAGCCTTGCTTTCCGTTTGGAAAGCTCCATTCTTGCCGCCGGGAAGCTCCCTGAAATTCTCTGCTGTTGACAGGCCTCTGGTCCCTCTACATTGGTGTGGGAAGAAAATGAGTTTTCTCTGGCTACACACGGAGCTTCTTTGGCCGGGGTGGGGCTCACCTTGCCATGCTCTAGAGCTAAAGGGAATCTCAACGTGAGTCCTTGCCTCGAGGTAAGGCCCTTGAGTAGCCCTGCAGAAAGGGAGGCATTCAGCTCTTTCCATTAGTTCTTAGTCGCTGTTCTCCTTTACTTTAAAGGAAGTACCCTTTTCAGGACTCCTAGGCCTCTCGGGTGAGCATCATTTTTGTTCCAAGATCCCTGAGTATCTCCACACCCCTGTAGGCCTGCTGAGCAACAACGAGGCCCATTGGTCCCTCGGAGTTCCTCTGTGTCTGCTGAGTCATGGGCAACACACTGCACTCTTTCTTGTCATATCTTGATTCACAGCACTCGCACGAGTTCACGAGCACCGTTCTAGCAAGTTCCAACATGCCGTGGAAGTCGAACTCATTCTTTAGACTGAGCTGCACAGAGGAAAAACACTAGGCTTCTTCTTCCATCTAAGACCTCTTACCTGAAGTTACACTGCCATCAGGAGAAACACTGCTTGCATTCTCATTGCAACTAAAGCAGAGTTTTTCCTGTAGCACTGCAGGCTTTTGAAGAGGCACGGGCCCATGGGCCTAGCTAGGGCCTTCCTTGGTGAGGCCGTTCACAAGACGCAGAACACCCTGCCTCGAGAAGTTGATTCAGGGAAGCAACCAGTGTGTACCCTGTGGTTCTTTTGACTTGTTAGAAACCACAGAGATGTATGCTGCCTGTGCCCATGGTAATGGGGGCATGATGGTACTAGCCTTGCTTTCCATTTGGAAAGCCCCATTCTTGCTGCCGTGAAGCTCCCTGAAATTCTCTGCTGTTAACAGCTCTCTGGCCACTGTAGGCATGGGTGTGGGAAGAAAATGAGATTTCTCTGGCTACACACGGAGCTTCATTGGCCCGGTTGGGGCTCACCTTGCCATGCTCTAGAGCTAAAGGGAATCTCAACGTGAGTCCTTGCCTCGAGGTAAGGCCCTGAGTAGCCCTGCAGAAAGGGAGGCATGCAGCTCTTTCCATGAGCTCTTAGTGGAGGTTCCGCTTTATGTTAAAGGAAGCACCCTTTTCAGGACTCCTAGGCCCTTCGGGTGAGCATCATTTTTGTTCCAAGATCACTGACGCCCTCCACACCCCTGTGGGCCTGCTGAGCAGCATTGATTCCCATACGACCCTCGGAGGCCCTCTGTGTCTGCCGAGTCTCTGGCAACACACTGTACGTTACTTCAATAGAGCTATATTTCCAGAGCACTCGAACAGCATCAGAACCACATTTCTAGGCAGTCCAACATGTCCTGCAAGTTTTCGAGATTGCCCTCGTCTGAGCTGCCCTGAGAACACACTCTTCTTAGAATTTATCGAGGACCTCTTTCCTGAAGTCACTCTATTCAAGGAGAAATACAGCATCCTAACATGCTGTGTCGCTCACAGTGCAAGCAACGGGAGAACTTGCCTCGAGGTAAGGCCCTGAAATGCTATGCAGAAGCGGAGGTGTGTAGCCGTTTCCATGAGGCCGTAGTCGCCGCTCTGCAGCATTTTAACGCCAGTACGCTTTTCAGGACTCCTAGGTGCCTCGCCTGGAAACCCTATTCCCTGCAAGAAGAGCAAGTACCCTCAGGCTCCCCTGGCCCTTCTAAGCAATATCCAGGCCCGTAGCTTTCCGACTCACAGTGTGTATGCCGAGTGTAGGGCAACACAGTGCACTCTTATTGGGACATCTTGAGTAAGCCAGCACTCATACAAGGTTCACGAGCACCGTTCTAGCAAGTTCCTACATGCCGTGGAAGTCGCACTCATTCCCTGGTCTGAGCTGCACAGAGAAAAACACTAGGCTTCTCCTTCCATCCAGGACCTCCTACCTGAAGTCACCCTGCCTCCAGGAAGAAGACGACTTGCCTTCCTATTGCAACTAAAGCACAGTTTTTCCTGAAGCACTGCAGACTTTTGAAGAGGCACGGGCCCAGAGGCCTAGCTTGGGCTTTCCTTGGTGAGGCCGTTCACTAGATGCAGAACACCCTGCCTCGAGAAGTTGATTAAGGGAGGAAAACAGTGTGTACTCTGTGTCTCATTGGACTTGTTAAAAACCACAGAGATGTATGCTGCCTGTGCCCATGGAAATGGGGGCATGATGGTACTAGCCTTGCTTTCCGTTTGGAAAGCTCCATTCTTGCCGCCGGGAAGCTCCCTGAAATTCTCTGCTGTTGACAGGCCTCTGGTCCCTCTACATTGGTGTGGGAAGAAAATGAGTTTTCTCTGGCTACACACGGAGCTTCTTTGGCCGGGGTGGGGCTCACCTTGCCATGCTCTAGAGCTAAAGGGAATCTCAACGTGAGTCCTTGCCTCGAGGTAAGGCCCTTGAGTAGCCCTGCAGAAAGGGAGGCATTCAGCTCTTTCCATTAGCTCTTAGTCGCTGTTCTCCTTTACTTTAAAGGAAGTACCCTTTTCAGGACTCCTAGGCCTCTCGGGTGAGCATCATTTTTGTTCCAAGATCCCTGAGTATCTCCACACCCCTGTAGGCCTGCTGAGCAACAACGAGGCCCATTGGTCCCTCGGAGTTCCTCTGTGTCTGCTGAGTCATGGGCAACACACTGCACTCTTTCTTGTCATATCTTGATTCACAGCACTCGCACAAGTTCACGAGCACCGTTCTAGCAAGTTCCAACATGCCGTGGAAGTCGAACTCATTCTTTAGACTGAGCTGCACAGAGGAAAAACACTAGGCTTCTTCTTCCATCTAAGACCTCTTACCTGAAGTTACACTGCCATCAGGAGAAACACTGCTTGCATTCTCATTGCAACTAAAGCAGAGTTTTTCCTGTAGCACTGCAGGCTTTTGAAGAGGCACGGGCCCATGGGCCTAGCTAGGGCCTTCCTTGGTGAGGCCGTTCACAAGACGCAGAACACCCTGCCTCGAGAAGTTGATTCAGGGAAGCAACCAGTGTGTACCCTGTGGTTCTTTTGACTTGTTAGAAACCACAGAGATGTACGCTGCCTGTGCCCATGGTAATGGGGGCATGATGGTACTAGCCTTGCTTTCCATTTGGAAAGCCCCATTCTTGCTGCCGTGAAGCTCCCTGAAATTCTCTGCTGTTAACAGCTCTCTGGCCACTGTAGGCATGGGTGTGGGAAGAAAATGAGATTTCTCTGGCTACACACGGAGCTTCATTGGCCCGGTTGGGGCTCACCTTGCCATGCTCTAGAGCTAAAGGGAATCTCAACGTGAGTCCTTGCCTCGAGGTAAGGCCCTGAGTAGCCCTGCAGAAAGGGAGGCATGCAGCTCTTTCCATGAGCTCTTAGTGGAGGTTCCGCTTTATGTTAAAGGAAGCACCCTTTTCAGGACTCCTAGGCCCTTCGGGTGAGCATCATTTTTGTTCCAAGATCACTGACGCCCTCCACACCCCTGTGGGCCTGCTGAGCAGCATTGATTCCCATACGACCCTCGGAGGCCCTCTGTGTCTGCCGAGTCTCTGGCAACACACTGTACGTTACTTCAATAGAGCTATATTTCCAGAGCACTCGAACAGCATGAGAACCACATTTCTAGGCAGTCCAACATGTCCTGCAAGTTTTCGAGATTGCCCTCGTCTGAGCTGCCCTGAGAACACACTCTTCTTAGAATTTATCGAGGACCTCTTTCCTGAAGTCACTCTATTCAAGGAGAAATACAGCATCCTAACATGCTGTGTCGCTCACAGTGCAAGCAACGGGAGAACTTGCCTCGAGGTAAGGCCCTGAAATGCTATGCAGAAGCGGAGGTGTGTAGCCGTTTCCATGAGGCCGTAGTCGCCGCTCTGCAGCATTTTAACGCCAGTACGCTTTTCAGGACTCCTAGGTGCCTCGCCTGGAAACCCTATTCCCTGCAAGAAGAGCAAGTACCCTCAGGCTCCCCTGGCCCTTCTAAGCAATATCCAGGCCCGTAGCTTTCCGACTCACAGTGTGTATGCCGAGTGTAGGGCAACACAGTGCACTCTTATTGGGACATCTTGAGTAAGCCAGCACTCATACAAGGTTCACGAGCACCGTTCTAGCAAGTTCCTACATGCCGTGGAAGTCGCACTCATTCCCTGGTCTGAGCTGCACAGAGAAAAACACTAGGCTTCTCCTTCCATCCAGGACCTCCTACCTGAAGTCACCCTGCCTCCAGGAAGAAGACGACTTGCCTTCCTATTGCAACTAAAGCACAGTTTTTCCTGAAGCACTGCAGACTTTTGAAGAGGCACGGGCCCAGAGGCCTAGCTTGGGCTTTCCTTGGTGAGGCCGTTCACTAGATGCAGAACACCCTGCCTCGAGAAGTTGATTAAGGGAGGAAAACAGTGTGTACTCTGTGTCTCATTGGACTTGTTAAAAACCACAGAGATGTATGCTGCCTGTGCCCATGGAAATGGGGGCATGATGGTACTAGCCTTGCTTTCCGTTTGGAAAGCTCCATTCTTGCCGCCGGGAAGCTCCCTGAAATTCTCTGCTGTTGACAGGCCTCTGGTCCCTCTACATTGGTGTGGGAAGAAAATGAGTTTTCTCTGGCTACACACGGAGCTTCTTTGGCCGGGGTGGGGCTCACCTTGCCATGCTCTAGAGCTAAAGGGAATCTCAACGTGAGTCCTTGCCTCGAGGTAAGGCCCTTGAGTAGCCCTGCAGAAAGGGAGGCATTCAGCTCTTTCCATTAGCTCTTAGTCGCTGTTCTCCTTTACTTTAAAGGAAGTACCCTTTTCAGGACTCCTAGGCCTCTCGGGTGAGCATCATTTTTGTTCCAAGATCCCTGAGTATCTCCACACCCCTGTAGGCCTGCTGAGCAACAACGAGGCCCATTGGTCCCTCGGAGTTCCTCTGTGTCTGCTGAGTCATGGGCAACACACTGCACTCTTTCTTGTCATATCTTGATTCACAGCACTCGCACGAGTTCACGAGCACCGTTCTAGCAAGTTCCAACATGCCGTGGAAGTCGAACTCATTCTTTAGACTGAGCTGCACAGAGGAAAAACACTAGGCTTCTTCTTCCATCTAAGACCTCTTACCTGAAGTTACACTGCCATCAGGAGAAACACTGCTTGCATTCTCATTGCAACTAAAGCAGAGTTTTTCCTGTAGCACTGCAGGCTTTTGAAGAGGCACGGGCCCATGGGCCTAGCTAGGGCCTTCCTTGGTGAGGCCGTTCACAAGACGCAGAACACCCTGCCTCGAGAAGTTGATTCAGGGAAGCAACCAGTGTGTACCCTGTGGTTCTTTTGACTTGTTAGAAACCACAGAGATGTACGCTGCCTGTGCCCATGGTAATGGGGGCATGATGGTACTAGCCTTGCTTTCCATTTGGAAAGCCCCATTCTTGCTGCCGTGAAGCTCCCTGAAATTCTCTGCTGTTAACAGCTCTCTGGCCACTGTAGGCATGGGTGTGGGAAGAAAATGAGATTTCTCTGGCTACACACGGAGCTTCATTGGCCCGGTTGGGGCTCACCTTGCCATGCTCTAGAGCTAAAGGGAATCTCAACGTGAGTCCTTGCCTCGAGGTAAGGCCCTGAGTAGCCCTGCAGAAAGGGAGGCATGCAGCTCTTTCCATGAGCTCTTAGTGGAGGTTCCGCTTTATGTTAAAGGAAGCACCCTTTTCAGGACTCCTAGGCCCTTCGGGTGAGCATCATTTTTGTTCCAAGATCACTGACGCCCTCCACACCCCTGTGGGCCTGCTGAGCAGCATTGATTCCCATACGACCCTCGGAGGCCCTCTGTGTCTGCCGAGTCTCTGGCAACACACTGTACGTTACTTCAATAGAGCTATATTTCCAGAGCACTCGAACAGCATGAGAACCACATTTCTAGGCAGTCCAACATGTCCTGCAAGTTTTCGAGATTGCCCTCGTCTGAGCTGCCCTGAGAACACACTCTTCTTAGAATTTATCGAGGACCTCTTTCCTGAAGTCACTCTATTCAAGGAGAAATACAGCATCCTAACATGCTGTGTCGCTCACAGTGCAAGCAACGGGAGAACTTGCCTCGAGGTAAGGCCCTGAAATGCTATGCAGAAGCGGAGGTGTGTAGCCGTTTCCATGAGGCCGTAGTCGCCGCTCTGCAGCATTTTAACGCCAGTACGCTTTTCAGGACTCCTAGGTGCCTCGCCTGGAAACCCTATTCCCTGCAAGAAGAGCAAGTACCCTCAGGCTCCCCTGGCCCTTCTAAGCAATATCCAGGCCCGTAGCTTTCCGACTCACAGTGTGTATGCCGAGTGTAGGGCAACACAGTGCACTCTTATTGGGACATCTTGAGTAAGCCAGCACTCATACAAGGTTCACGAGCACCGTTCTAGCAAGTTCCTACATGCCGTGGAAGTCGCACTCATTCCCTGGTCTGAGCTGCACAGAGAAAAACACTAGGCTTCTCCTTCCATCCAGGACCTCCTACCTGAAGTCACCCTGCCTCCAGGAAGAAGACGACTTGCCTTCCTATTGCAACTAAAGCACAGTTTTTCCTGAAGCACTGCAGACTTTTGAAGAGGCACGGGCCCAGAGGCCTAGCTTGGGCTTTCCTTGGTGAGGCCGTTCACTAGATGCAGAACACCCTGCCTCGAGAAGTTGATTAAGGGAGGAAAACAGTGTGTACTCTGTGTCTCATTGGACTTGTTAAAAACCACAGAGATGTATGCTGCCTGTGCCCATGGAAATGGGGGCATGATGGTACTAGCCTTGCTTTCCGTTTGGAAAGCTCCATTCTTGCCGCCGGGAAGCTCCCTGAAATTCTCTGCTGTTGACAGGCCTCTGGTCCCTCTACATTGGTGTGGGAAGAAAATGAGTTTTCTCTGGCTACACACGGAGCTTCTTTGGCCGGGGTGGGGCTCACCTTGCCATGCTCTAGAGCTAAAGGGAATCTCAACGTGAGTCCTTGCCTCGAGGTAAGGCCCTTGAGTAGCCCTGCAGAAAGGGAGGCATTCAGCTCTTTCCATTAGCTCTTAGTCGCTGTTCTCCTTTACTTTAAAGGAAGTACCCTTTTCAGGACTCCTAGGCCTCTCGGGTGAGCATCATTTTTGTTCCAAGATCCCTGAGTATCTCCACACCCCTGTAGGCCTGCTGAGCAACAACGAGGCCCATTGGTCCCTCGGAGTTCCTCTGTGTCTGCTGAGTCATGGGCAACACACTGCACTCTTTCTTGTCATATCTTGATTCACAGCACTCGCACAAGTTCACGAGCACCGTTCTAGCAAGTTCCAACATGCCGTGGAAGTCGAACTCATTCTTTAGACTGAGCTGCACAGAGGAAAAACACTAGGCTTCTTCTTCCATCTAAGACCTCTTACCTGAAGTTACACTGCCATCAGGAGAAACACTGCTTGCATTCTCATTGCAACTAAAGCAGAGTTTTTCCTGTAGCACTGCAGGCTTTTGAAGAGGCACGGGCCCATGGGCCTAGCTAGGGCCTTCCTTGGTGAGGCCGTTCACAAGACGCAGAACACCCTGCCTCGAGAAGTTGATTCAGGGAAGCAACCAGTGTGTACCCTGTGGTTCTTTTGACTTGTTAGAAACCACAGAGATGTACGCTGCCTGTGCCCATGGTAATGGGGGCATGATGGTACTAGCCTTGCTTTCCATTTGGAAAGCCCCATTCTTGCTGCCGTGAAGCTCCCTGAAATTCTCTGCTGTTAACAGCTCTCTGGCCACTGTAGGCATGGGTGTGGGAAGAAAATGAGATTTCTCTGGCTACACACGGAGCTTCATTGGCCCGGTTGGGGCTCACCTTGCCATGCTCTAGAGCTAAAGGGAATCTCAACGTGAGTCCTTGCCTCGAGGTAAGGCCCTGAGTAGCCCTGCAGAAAGGGAGGCATGCAGCTCTTTCCATGAGCTCTTAGTGGAGGTTCCGCTTTATGTTAAAGGAAGCACCCTTTTCAGGACTCCTAGGCCCTTCGGGTGAGCATCATTTTTGTTCCAAGATCACTGACGCCCTCCACACCCCTGTGGGCCTGCTGAGCAGCATTGATTCCCATACGACCCTCGGAGGCCCTCTGTGTCTGCCGAGTCTCTGGCAACACACTGTACGTTACTTCAATAGAGCTATATTTCCAGAGCACTCGAACAGCATCAGAACCACATTTCTAGGCAGTCCAACATGTCCTGCAAGTTTTCGAGATTGCCCTCGTCTGAGCTGCCCTGAGAACACACTCTTCTTAGAATTTATCGAGGACCTCTTTCCTGAAGTCACTCTATTCAAGGAGAAATACAGCATCCTAACATGCTGTGTCGCTCACAGTGCAAGCAACGGGAGAACTTGCCTCGAGGTAAGGCCCTGAAATGCTATGCAGAAGCGGAGGTGTGTAGCCGTTTCCATGAGGCCGTAGTCGCCGCTCTGCAGCATTTTAACGCCAGTACGCTTTTCAGGACTCCTAGGTGCCTCGCCTGGAAACCCTATTCCCTGCAAGAAGAGCAAGTACCCTCAGGCTCCCCTGGCCCTTCTAAGCAATATCCAGGCCCGTAGCTTTCCGACTCACAGTGTGTATGCCGAGTGTAGGGCAACACAGTGCACTCTTATTGGGACATCTTGAGTAAGCCAGCACTCATACAAGGTTCACGAGCACCGTTCTAGCAAGTTCCTACATGCCGTGGAAGTCGCACTCATTCCCTGGTCTGAGCTGCACAGAGAAAAACACTAGGCTTCTCCTTCCATCCAGGACCTCCTACCTGAAGTCACCCTGCCTCCAGGAAGAAGACGACTTGCCTTCCTATTGCAACTAAAGCACAGTTTTTCCTGAAGCACTGCAGACTTTTGAAGAGGCACGGGCCCAGAGGCCTAGCTTGGGCTTTCCTTGGTGAGGCCGTTCACTAGATGCAGAACACCCTGCCTCGAGAAGTTGATTAAGGGAGGAAAACAGTGTGTACTCTGTGTCTCATTGGACTTGTTAAAAACCACAGAGATGTATGCTGCCTGTGCCCATGGAAATGGGGGCATGATGGTACTAGCCTTGCTTTCCGTTTGGAAAGCTCCATTCTTGCCGCCGGGAAGCTCCCTGAAATTCTCTGCTGTTGACAGGCCTCTGGTCCCTCTACATTGGTGTGGGAAGAAAATGAGTTTTCTCTGGCTACACACGGAGCTTCTTTGGCCGGGGTGGGGCTCACCTTGCCATGCTCTAGAGCTAAAGGGAATCTCAACGTGAGTCCTTGCCTCGAGGTAAGGCCCTTGAGTAGCCCTGCAGAAAGGGAGGCATTCAGCTCTTTCCATTAGCTCTTAGTCGCTGTTCTCCTTTACTTTAAAGGAAGTACCCTTTTCAGGACTCCTAGGCCTCTCGGGTGAGCATCATTTTTGTTCCAAGATCCCTGAGTATCTCCACACCCCTGTAGGCCTGCTGAGCAACAACGAGGCCCATTGGTCCCTCGGAGTTCCTCTGTGTCTGCTGAGTCATGGGCAACACACTGCACTCTTTCTTGTCATATCTTGATTCACAGCACTCGCACGAGTTCACGAGCACCGTTCTAGCAAGTTCCAACATGCCGTGGAAGTCGAACTCATTCTTTAGACTGAGCTGCACAGAGGAAAAACACTAGGCTTCTTCTTCCATCTAAGACCTCTTACCTGAAGTTACACTGCCATCAGGAGAAACACTGCTTGCATTCTCATTGCAACTAAAGCAGAGTTTTTCCTGTAGCACTGCAGGCTTTTGAAGAGGCACGGGCCCATGGGCCTAGCTAGGGCCTTCCTTGGTGAGGCCGTTCACAAGACGCAGAACACCCTGCCTCGAGAAGTTGATTCAGGGAAGCAACCAGTGTGTACCCTGTGGTTCTTTTGACTTGTTAGAAACCACAGAGATGTACGCTGCCTGTGCCCATGGTAATGGGGGCATGATGGTACTAGCCTTGCTTTCCATTTGGAAAGCCCCATTCTTGCTGCCGTGAAGCTCCCTGAAATTCTCTGCTGTTAACAGCTCTCTGGCCACTGTAGGCATGGGTGTGGGAAGAAAATGAGATTTCTCTGGCTACACACGGAGCTTCATTGGCCCGGTTGGGGCTCACCTTGCCATGCTCTAGAGCTAAAGGGAATCTCAACGTGAGTCCTTGCCTCGAGGTAAGGCCCTGAGTAGCCCTGCAGAAAGGGAGGCATGCAGCTCTTTCCATGAGCTCTTAGTGGAGGTTCCGCTTTATGTTAAAGGAAGCACCCTTTTCAGGACTCCTAGGCCCTTCGGGTGAGCATCATTTTTGTTCCAAGATCACTGACGCCCTCCACACCCCTGTGGGCCTGCTGAGCAGCATTGATTCCCATACGACCCTCGGAGGCCCTCTGTGTCTGCCGAGTCTCTGGCAACACACTGTACGTTACTTCAATAGAGCTATATTTCCAGAGCACTCGAACAGCATGAGAACCACATTTCTAGGCAGTCCAACATGTCCTGCAAGTTTTCGAGATTGCCCTCGTCTGAGCTGCCCTGAGAACACACTCTTCTTAGAATTTATCGAGGACCTCTTTCCTGAAGTCACTCTATTCAAGGAGAAATACAGCATCCTAACATGCTGTGTCGCTCACAGTGCAAGCAACGGGAGAACTTGCCTCGAGGTAAGGCCCTGAAATGCTATGCAGAAGCGGAGGTGTGTAGCCGTTTCCATGAGGCCGTAGTCGCCGCTCTGCAGCATTTTAACGCCAGTACGCTTTTCAGGACTCCTAGGTGCCTCGCCTGGAAACCCTATTCCCTGCAAGAAGAGCAAGTACCCTCAGGCTCCCCTGGCCCTTCTAAGCAATATCCAGGCCCGTAGCTTTCCGACTCACAGTGTGTATGCCGAGTGTAGGGCAACACAGTGCACTCTTATTGGGACATCTTGAGTAAGCCAGCACTCATACAAGGTTCACGAGCACCGTTCTAGCAAGTTCCTACATGCCGTGGAAGTCGCACTCATTCCCTGGTCTGAGCTGCACAGAGAAAAACACTAGGCTTCTCCTTCCATCCAGGACCTCCTACCTGAAGTCACCCTGCCTCCAGGAAGAAGACGACTTGCCTTCCTATTGCAACTAAAGCACAGTTTTTCCTGAAGCACTGCAGACTTTTGAAGAGGCACGGGCCCAGAGGCCTAGCTTGGGCTTTCCTTGGTGAGGCCGTTCACTAGATGCAGAACACCCTGCCTCGAGAAGTTGATTAAGGGAGGAAAACAGTGTGTACTCTGTGTCTCATTGGACTTGTTAAAAACCACAGAGATGTATGCTGCCTGTGCCCATGGAAATGGGGGCATGATGGTACTAGCCTTGCTTTCCGTTTGGAAAGCTCCATTCTTGCCGCCGGGAAGCTCCCTGAAATTCTCTGCTGTTGACAGGCCTCTGGTCCCTCTACATTGGTGTGGGAAGAAAATGAGTTTTCTCTGGCTACACACGGAGCTTCTTTGGCCGGGGTGGGGCTCACCTTGCCATGCTCTAGAGCTAAAGGGAATCTCAACGTGAGTCCTTGCCTCGAGGTAAGGCCCTTGAGTAGCCCTGCAGAAAGGGAGGCATTCAGCTCTTTCCATTAGCTCTTAGTCGCTGTTCTCCTTTACTTTAAAGGAAGTACCCTTTTCAGGACTCCTAGGCCTCTCGGGTGAGCATCATTTTTGTTCCAAGATCCCTGAGTATCTCCACACCCCTGTAGGCCTGCTGAGCAACAACGAGGCCCATTGGTCCCTCGGAGTTCCTCTGTGTCTGCTGAGTCATGGGCAACACACTGCACTCTTTCTTGTCATATCTTGATTCACAGCACTCGCACAAGTTCACGAGCACCGTTGTAGCAAGTTCCAACATGCCGTGGAAGTCGAACTCATTCTTTAGACTGAGCTGCACAGAGGAAAAACACTAGGCTTCTTCTTCCATCTAAGACCTCTTACCTGAAGTTACACTGCCATCAGGAGAAACACTGCTTGCATTCTCATTGCAACTAAAGCAGAGTTTTTCCTGTAGCACTGCAGGCTTTTGAAGAGGCACGGGCCCATGGGCCTAGCTAGGGCCTTCCTTGGTGAGGCCGTTCACAAGACGCAGAACACCCTGCCTCGAGAAGTTGATTCAGGGAAGCAACCAGTGTGTACCCTGTGGTTCTTTTGACTTGTTAGAAACCACAGAGATGTACGCTGCCTGTGCCCATGGTAATGGGGGCATGATGGTACTAGCCTTGCTTTCCATTTGGAAAGCCCCATTCTTGCTGCCGTGAAGCTCCCTGAAATTCTCTGCTGTTAACAGCTCTCTGGCCACTGTAGGCATGGGTGTGGGAAGAAAATGAGATTTCTCTGGCTACACACGGAGCTTCATTGGCCCGGTTGGGGCTCACCTTGCCATGCTCTAGAGCTAAAGGGAATCTCAACGTGAGTCCTTGCCTCGAGGTAAGGCCCTGAGTAGCCCTGCAGAAAGGGAGGCATGCAGCTCTTTCCATGAGCTCTTAGTGGAGGTTCCGCTTTATGTTAAAGGAAGCACCCTTTTCAGGACTCCTAGGCCCTTCGGGTGAGCATCATTTTTGTTCCAAGATCACTGACGCCCTCCACACCCCTGTGGGCCTGCTGAGCAGCATTGATTCCCATACGACCCTCGGAGGCCCTCTGTGTCTGCCGAGTCTCTGGCAACACACTGTACGTTACTTCAATAGAGCTATATTTCCAGAGCACTCGAACAGCATCAGAACCACATTTCTAGGCAGTCCAACATGTCCTGCAAGTTTTCGAGATTGCCCTCGTCTGAGCTGCCCTGAGAACACACTCTTCTTAGAATTTATCGAGGACCTCTTTCCTGAAGTCACTCTATTCAAGGAGAAATACAGCATCCTAACATGCTGTGTCGCTCACAGTGCAAGCAACGGGAGAACTTGCCTCGAGGTAAGGCCCTGAAATGCTATGCAGAAGCGGAGGTGTGTAGCCGTTTCCATGAGGCCGTAGTCGCCGCTCTGCAGCATTTTAACGCCAGTACGCTTTTCAGGACTCCTAGGTGCCTCGCCTGGAAACCCTATTCCCTGCAAGAAGAGCAAGTACCCTCAGGCTCCCCTGGCCCTTCTAAGCAATATCCAGGCCCGTAGCTTTCCGACTCACAGTGTGTATGCCGAGTGTAGGGCAACACAGTGCACTCTTATTGGGACATCTTGAGTAAGCCAGCACTCATACAAGGTTCACGAGCACCGTTCTAGCAAGTTCCTACATGCCGTGGAAGTCGCACTCATTCCCTGGTCTGAGCTGCACAGAGAAAAACACTAGGCTTCTCCTTCCATCCAGGACCTCCTACCTGAAGTCACCCTGCCTCCAGGAAGAAGACGACTTGCCTTCCTATTGCAACTAAAGCACAGTTTTTCCTGAAGCACTGCAGACTTTTGAAGAGGCACGGGCCCAGAGGCCTAGCTTGGGCTTTCCTTGGTGAGGCCGTTCACTAGATGCAGAACACCCTGCCTCGAGAAGTTGATTAAGGGAGGAAAACAGTGTGTACTCTGTGTCTCATTGGACTTGTTAAAAACCACAGAGATGTATGCTGCCTGTGCCCATGGAAATGGGGGCATGATGGTACTAGCCTTGCTTTCCGTTTGGAAAGCTCCATTCTTGCCGCCGGGAAGCTCCCTGAAATTCTCTGCTGTTGACAGGCCTCTGGTCCCTCTACATTGGTGTGGGAAGAAAATGAGTTTTCTCTGGCTACACACGGAGCTTCTTTGGCCGGGGTGGGGCTCACCTTGCCATGCTCTAGAGCTAAAGGGAATCTCAACGTGAGTCCTTGCCTCGAGGTAAGGCCCTTGAGTAGCCCTGCAGAAAGGGAGGCATTCAGCTCTTTCCATTAGCTCTTAGTCGCTGTTCTCCTTTACTTTAAAGGAAGTACCCTTTTCAGGACTCCTAGGCCTCTCGGGTGAGCATCATTTTTGTTCCAAGATCCCTGAGTATCTCCACACCCCTGTAGGCCTGCTGAGCAACAACGAGGCCCATTGGTCCCTCGGAGTTCCTCTGTGTCTGCTGAGTCATGGGCAACACACTGCACTCTTTCTTGTCATATCTTGATTCACAGCACTCGCACAAGTTCACGAGCACCGTTCTAGCAAGTTCCAACATGCCGTGGAAGTCGAACTCATTCTTTAGACTGAGCTGCACAGAGGAAAAACACTAGGCTTCTTCTTCCATCTAAGACCTCTTACCTGAAGTTACACTGCCATCAGGAGAAACACTGCTTGCATTCTCATTGCAACTAAAGCAGAGTTTTTCCTGTAGCACTGCAGGCTTTTGAAGAGGCACGGGCCCATGGGCCTAGCTAGGGCCTTCCTTGGTGAGGCCGTTCACAAGACGCAGAACACCCTGCCTCGAGAAGTTGATTCAGGGAAGCAACCAGTGTGTACCCTGTGGTTCTTTTGACTTGTTAGAAACCACAGAGATGTACGCTGCCTGTGCCCATGGTAATGGGGGCATGATGGTACTAGCCTTGCTTTCCATTTGGAAAGCCCCATTCTTGCTGCCGTGAAGCTCCCTGAAATTCTCTGCTGTTAACAGCTCTCTGGCCACTGTAGGCATGGGTGTGGGAAGAAAATGAGATTTCTCTGGCTACACACGGAGCTTCATTGGCCCGGTTGGGGCTCACCTTGCCATGCTCTAGAGCTAAAGGGAATCTCAACGTGAGTCCTTGCCTCGAGGTAAGGCCCTGAGTAGCCCTGCAGAAAGGGAGGCATGCAGCTCTTTCCATGAGCTCTTAGTGGAGGTTCCGCTTTATGTTAAAGGAAGCACCCTTTTCAGGACTCCTAGGCCCTTCGGGTGAGCATCATTTTTGTTCCAAGATCACTGACGCCCTCCACACCCCTGTGGGCCTGCTGAGCAGCATTGATTCCCATACGACCCTCGGAGGCCCTCTGTGTCTGCCGAGTCTCTGGCAACACACTGTACGTTACTTCAATAGAGCTATATTTCCAGAGCACTCGAACAGCATCAGAACCACATTTCTAGGCAGTCCAACATGTCCTGCAAGTTTTCGAGATTGCCCTCGTCTGAGCTGCCCTGAGAACACACTCTTCTTAGAATTTATCGAGGACCTCTTTCCTGAAGTCACTCTATTCAAGGAGAAATACAGCATCCTAACATGCTGTGTCGCTCACAGTGCAAGCAACGGGAGAACTTGCCTCGAGGTAAGGCCCTGAAATGCTATGCAGAAGCGGAGGTGTGTAGCCGTTTCCATGAGGCCGTAGTCGCCGCTCTGCAGCATTTTAACGCCAGTACGCTTTTCAGGACTCCTAGGTGCCTCGCCTGGAAACCCTATTCCCTGCAAGAAGAGCAAGTACCCTCAGGCTCCCCTGGCCCTTCTAAGCAATATCCAGGCCCGTAGCTTTCCGACTCACAGTGTGTATGCCGAGTGTAGGGCAACACAGTGCACTCTTATTGGGACATCTTGAGTAAGCCAGCACTCATACAAGGTTCACGAGCACCGTTCTAGCAAGTTCCTACATGCCGTGGAAGTCGCACTCATTCCCTGGTCTGAGCTGCACAGAGAAAAACACTAGGCTTCTCCTTCCATCCAGGACCTCCTACCTGAAGTCACCCTGCCTCCAGGAAGAAGACGACTTGCCTTCCTATTGCAACTAAAGCACAGTTTTTCCTGAAGCACTGCAGACTTTTGAAGAGGCACGGGCCCAGAGGCCTAGCTTGGGCTTTCCTTGGTGAGGCCGTTCACTAGATGCAGAACACCCTGCCTCGAGAAGTTGATTAAGGGAGGAAAACAGTGTGTACTCTGTGTCTCATTGGACTTGTTAAAAACCACAGAGATGTATGCTGCCTGTGCCCATGGAAATGGGGGCATGATGGTACTAGCCTTGCTTTCCGTTTGGAAAGCTCCATTCTTGCCGCCGGGAAGCTCCCTGAAATTCTCTGCTGTTGACAGGCCTCTGGTCCCTCTACATTGGTGTGGGAAGAAAATGAGTTTTCTCTGGCTACACACGGAGCTTCTTTGGCCGGGGTGGGGCTCACCTTGCCATGCTCTAGAGCTAAAGGGAATCTCAACGTGAGTCCTTGCCTCGAGGTAAGGCCCTTGAGTAGCCCTGCAGAAAGGGAGGCATTCAGCTCTTTCCATTAGCTCTTAGTCGCTGTTCTCCTTTACTTTAAAGGAAGTACCCTTTTCAGGACTCCTAGGCCTCTCGGGTGAGCATCATTTTTGTTCCAAGATCCCTGAGTATCTCCACACCCCTGTAGGCCTGCTGAGCAACAACGAGGCCCATTGGTCCCTCGGAGTTCCTCTGTGTCTGCTGAGTCATGGGCAACACACTGCACTCTTTCTTGTCATATCTTGATTCACAGCACTCGCACGAGTTCACGAGCACCGTTCTAGCAAGTTCCAACATGCCGTGGAAGTCGAACTCATTCTTTAGACTGAGCTGCACAGAGGAAAAACACTAGGCTTCTTCTTCCATCTAAGACCTCTTACCTGAAGTTACACTGCCATCAGGAGAAACACTGCTTGCATTCTCATTGCAACTAAAGCAGAGTTTTTCCTGTAGCACTGCAGGCTTTTGAAGAGGCACGGGCCCATGGGCCTAGCTAGGGCCTTCCTTGGTGAGGCCGTTCACAAGACGCAGAACACCCTGCCTCGAGAAGTTGATTCAGGGAAGCAACCAGTGTGTACCCTGTGGTTCTTTTGACTTGTTAGAAACCACAGAGATGTACGCTGCCTGTGCCCATGGTAATGGGGGCATGATGGTACTAGCCTTGCTTTCCATTTGGAAAGCCCCATTCTTGCTGCCGTGAAGCTCCCTGAAATTCTCTGCTGTTAACAGCTCTCTGGCCACTGTAGGCATGGGTGTGGGAAGAAAATGAGATTTCTCTGGCTACACACGGAGCTTCATTGGCCCGGTTGGGGCTCACCTTGCCATGCTCTAGAGCTAAAGGGAATCTCAACGTGAGTCCTTGCCTCGAGGTAAGGCCCTGAGTAGCCCTGCAGAAAGGGAGGCATGCAGCTCTTTCCATGAGCTCTTAGTGGAGGTTCCGCTTTATGTTAAAGGAAGCACCCTTTTCAGGACTCCTAGGCCCTTCGGGTGAGCATCATTTTTGTTCCAAGATCACTGACGCCCTCCACACCCCTGTGGGCCTGCTGAGCAGCATTGATTCCCATACGACCCTCGGAGGCCCTCTGTGTCTGCCGAGTCTCTGGCAACACACTGTACGTTACTTCAATAGAGCTATATTTCCAGAGCACTCGAACAGCATGAGAACCACATTTCTAGGCAGTCCAACATGTCCTGCAAGTTTTCGAGATTGCCCTCGTCTGAGCTGCCCTGAGAACACACTCTTCTTAGAATTTATCGAGGACCTCTTTCCTGAAGTCACTCTATTCAAGGAGAAATACAGCATCCTAACATGCTGTGTCGCTCACAGTGCAAGCAACGGGAGAACTTGCCTCGAGGTAAGGCCCTGAAATGCTATGCAGAAGCGGAGGTGTGTAGCCGTTTCCATGAGGCCGTAGTCGCCGCTCTGCAGCATTTTAACGCCAGTACGCTTTTCAGGACTCCTAGGTGCCTCGCCTGGAAACCCTATTCCCTGCAAGAAGAGCAAGTACCCTCAGGCTCCCCTGGCCCTTCTAAGCAATATCCAGGCCCGTAGCTTTCCGACTCACAGTGTGTATGCCGAGTGTAGGGCAACACAGTGCACTCTTATTGGGACATCTTGAGTAAGCCAGCACTCATACAAGGTTCACGAGCACCGTTCTAGCAAGTTCCTACATGCCGTGGAAGTCGCACTCATTCCCTGGTCTGAGCTGCACAGAGAAAAACACTAGGCTTCTCCTTCCATCCAGGACCTCCTACCTGAAGTCACCCTGCCTCCAGGAAGAAGACGACTTGCCTTCCTATTGCAACTAAAGCACAGTTTTTCCTGAAGCACTGCAGACTTTTGAAGAGGCACGGGCCCAGAGGCCTAGCTTGGGCTTTCCTTGGTGAGGCCGTTCACTAGATGCAGAACACCCTGCCTCGAGAAGTTGATTAAGGGAGGAAAACAGTGTGTACTCTGTGTCTCATTGGACTTGTTAAAAACCACAGAGATGTATGCTGCCTGTGCCCATGGAAATGGGGGCATGATGGTACTAGCCTTGCTTTCCGTTTGGAAAGCTCCATTCTTGCCGCCGGGAAGCTCCCTGAAATTCTCTGCTGTTGACAGGCCTCTGGTCCCTCTACATTGGTGTGGGAAGAAAATGAGTTTTCTCTGGCTACACACGGAGCTTCTTTGGCCGGGGTGGGGCTCACCTTGCCATGCTCTAGAGCTAAAGGGAATCTCAACGTGAGTCCTTGCCTCGAGGTAAGGCCCTTGAGTAGCCCTGCAGAAAGGGAGGCATTCAGCTCTTTCCATTAGCTCTTAGTCGCTGTTCTCCTTTACTTTAAAGGAAGTACCCTTTTCAGGACTCCTAGGCCTCTCGGGTGAGCATCATTTTTGTTCCAAGATCCCTGAGTATCTCCACACCCCTGTAGGCCTGCTGAGCAACAACGAGGCCCATTGGTCCCTCGGAGTTCCTCTGTGTCTGCTGAGTCATGGGCAACACACTGCACTCTTTCTTGTCATATCTTGATTCACAGCACTCGCACAAGTTCACGAGCACCGTTGTAGCAAGTTCCAACATGCCGTGGAAGTCGAACTCATTCTTTAGACTGAGCTGCACAGAGGAAAAACACTAGGCTTCTTCTTCCATCTAAGACCTCTTACCTGAAGTTACACTGCCATCAGGAGAAACACTGCTTGCATTCTCATTGCAACTAAAGCAGAGTTTTTCCTGTAGCACTGCAGGCTTTTGAAGAGGCACGGGCCCATGGGCCTAGCTAGGGCCTTCCTTGGTGAGGCCGTTCACAAGACGCAGAACACCCTGCCTCGAGAAGTTGATTCAGGGAAGCAACCAGTGTGTACCCTGTGGTTCTTTTGACTTGTTAGAAACCACAGAGATGTACGCTGCCTGTGCCCATGGTAATGGGGGCATGATGGTACTAGCCTTGCTTTCCATTTGGAAAGCCCCATTCTTGCTGCCGTGAAGCTCCCTGAAATTCTCTGCTGTTAACAGCTCTCTGGCCACTGTAGGCATGGGTGTGGGAAGAAAATGAGATTTCTCTGGCTACACACGGAGCTTCATTGGCCCGGTTGGGGCTCACCTTGCCATGCTCTAGAGCTAAAGGGAATCTCAACGTGAGTCCTTGCCTCGAGGTAAGGCCCTGAGTAGCCCTGCAGAAAGGGAGGCATGCAGCTCTTTCCATGAGCTCTTAGTGGAGGTTCCGCTTTATGTTAAAGGAAGCACCCTTTTCAGGACTCCTAGGCCCTTCGGGTGAGCATCATTTTTGTTCCAAGATCACTGACGCCCTCCACACCCCTGTGGGCCTGCTGAGCAGCATTGATTCCCATACGACCCTCGGAGGCCCTCTGTGTCTGCCGAGTCTCTGGCAACACACTGTACGTTACTTCAATAGAGCTATATTTCCAGAGCACTCGAACAGCATCAGAACCACATTTCTAGGCAGTCCAACATGTCCTGCAAGTTTTCGAGATTGCCCTCGTCTGAGCTGCCCTGAGAACACACTCTTCTTAGAATTTATCGAGGACCTCTTTCCTGAAGTCACTCTATTCAAGGAGAAATACAGCATCCTAACATGCTGTGTCGCTCACAGTGCAAGCAACGGGAGAACTTGCCTCGAGGTAAGGCCCTGAAATGCTATGCAGAAGCGGAGGTGTGTAGCCGTTTCCATGAGGCCGTAGTCGCCGCTCTGCAGCATTTTAACGCCAGTACGCTTTTCAGGACTCCTAGGTGCCTCGCCTGGAAACCCTATTCCCTGCAAGAAGAGCAAGTACCCTCAGGCTCCCCTGGCCCTTCTAAGCAATATCCAGGCCCGTAGCTTTCCGACTCACAGTGTGTATGCCGAGTGTAGGGCAACACAGTGCACTCTTATTGGGACATCTTGAGTAAGCCAGCACTCATACAAGGTTCACGAGCACCGTTCTAGCAAGTTCCTACATGCCGTGGAAGTCGCACTCATTCCCTGGTCTGAGCTGCACAGAGAAAAACACTAGGCTTCTCCTTCCATCCAGGACCTCCTACCTGAAGTCACCCTGCCTCCAGGAAGAAGACGACTTGCCTTCCTATTGCAACTAAAGCACAGTTTTTCCTGAAGCACTGCAGACTTTTGAAGAGGCACGGGCCCAGAGGCCTAGCTTGGGCTTTCCTTGGTGAGGCCGTTCACTAGATGCAGAACACCCTGCCTCGAGAAGTTGATTAAGGGAGGAAAACAGTGTGTACTCTGTGTCTCATTGGACTTGTTAAAAACCACAGAGATGTATGCTGCCTGTGCCCATGGAAATGGGGGCATGATGGTACTAGCCTTGCTTTCCATTTGGAAAGCTCCATTCTTGCCGCCGGGAAGCTCCCTGAAATTCTCTGCTGTTGACAGGCCTCTGGTCCCTCTACATTGGTGTGGGAAGAAAATGAGTTTTCTCTGGCTACACACGGAGCTTCTTTGGCCGGGGTGGGGCTCACCTTGCCATGCTCTAGAGCTAAAGGGAATCTCAACGTGAGTCCTTGCCTCGAGGTAAGGCCCTTGAGTAGCCCTGCAGAAAGGGAGGCATTCAGCTCTTTCCATTAGCTCTTAGTCGCTGTTCTCCTTTACTTTAAAGGAAGTACCCTTTTCAGGACTCCTAGGCCTCTCGGGTGAGCATCATTTTTGTTCCAAGATCCCTGAGTATCTCCACACCCCTGTAGGCCTGCTGAGCAACAACGAGGCCCATTGGTCCCTCGGAGTTCCTCTGTGTCTGCTGAGTCATGGGCAACACACTGCACTCTTTCTTGTCATATCTTGATTCACAGCACTCGCACGAGTTCACGAGCACCGTTCTAGCAAGTTCCAACATGCCGTGGAAGTCGAACTCATTCTTTAGACTGAGCTGCACAGAGGAAAAACACTAGGCTTCTTCTTCCATCTAAGACCTCTTACCTGAAGTTACACTGCCATCAGGAGAAACACTGCTTGCATTCTCATTGCAACTAAAGCAGAGTTTTTCCTGTAGCACTGCAGGCTTTTGAAGAGGCACGGGCCCATGGGCCTAGCTAGGGCCTTCCTTGGTGAGGCCGTTCACAAGACGCAGAACACCCTGCCTCGAGAAGTTGATTCAGGGAAGCAACCAGTGTGTACCCTGTGGTTCTTTTGACTTGTTAGAAACCACAGAGATGTACGCTGCCTGTGCCCATGGTAATGGGGGCATGATGGTACTAGCCTTGCTTTCCATTTGGAAAGCCCCATTCTTGCTGCCGTGAAGCTCCCTGAAATTCTCTGCTGTTAACAGCTCTCTGGCCACTGTAGGCATGGGTGTGGGAAGAAAATGAGATTTCTCTGGCTACACACGGAGCTTCATTGGCCCGGTTGGGGCTCACCTTGCCATGCTCTAGAGCTAAAGGGAATCTCAACGTGAGTCCTTGCCTCGAGGTAAGGCCCTGAGTAGCCCTGCAGAAAGGGAGGCATGCAGCTCTTTCCATGAGCTCTTAGTGGAGGTTCCGCTTTATGTTAAAGGAAGCACCCTTTTCAGGACTCCTAGGCCCTTCGGGTGAGCATCATTTTTGTTCCAAGATCACTGACGCCCTCCACACCCCTGTGGGCCTGCTGAGCAGCATTGATTCCCATACGACCCTCGGAGGCCCTCTGTGTCTGCCGAGTCTCTGGCAACACACTGTACGTTACTTCAATAGAGCTATATTTCCAGAGCACTCGAACAGCATCAGAACCACATTTCTAGGCAGTCCAACATGTCCTGCAAGTTTTCGAGATTGCCCTCGTCTGAGCTGCCCTGAGAACACACTCTTCTTAGAATTTATCGAGGACCTCTTTCCTGAAGTCACTCTATTCAAGGAGAAATACAGCATCCTAACATGCTGTGTCGCTCACAGTGCAAGCAACGGGAGAACTTGCCTCGAGGTAAGGCCCTGAAATGCTATGCAGAAGCGGAGGTGTGTAGCCGTTTCCATGAGGCCGTAGTCGCCGCTCTGCAGCATTTTAACGCCAGTACGCTTTTCAGGACTCCTAGGTGCCTCGCCTGGAAACCCTATTCCCTGCAAGAAGAGCAAGTACCCTCAGGCTCCCCTGGCCCTTCTAAGCAATATCCAGGCCCGTAGCTTTCCGACTCACAGTGTGTATGCCGAGTGTAGGGCAACACAGTGCACTCTTATTGGGACATCTTGAGTAAGCCAGCACTCATACAAGGTTCACGAGCACCGTTCTAGCAAGTTCCTACATGCCGTGGAAGTCGCACTCATTCCCTGGTCTGAGCTGCACAGAGAAAAACACTAGGCTTCTCCTTCCATCCAGGACCTCCTACCTGAAGTCACCCTGCCTCCAGGAAGAAGACGACTTGCCTTCCTATTGCAACTAAAGCACAGTTTTTCCTGAAGCACTGCAGACTTTTGAAGAGGCACGGGCCCAGAGGCCTAGCTTGGGCTTTCCTTGGTGAGGCCGTTCACTAGATGCAGAACACCCTGCCTCGAGAAGTTGATTAAGGGAGGAAAACAGTGTGTACTCTGTGTCTCATTGGACTTGTTAAAAACCACAGAGATGTATGCTGCCTGTGCCCATGGAAATGGGGGCATGATGGTACTAGCCTTGCTTTCCGTTTGGAAAGCTCCATTCTTGCCGCCGGGAAGCTCCCTGAAATTCTCTGCTGTTGACAGGCCTCTGGTCCCTCTACATTGGTGTGGGAAGAAAATGAGTTTTCTCTGGCTACACACGGAGCTTCTTTGGCCGGGGTGGGGCTCACCTTGCCATGCTCTAGAGCTAAAGGGAATCTCAACGTGAGTCCTTGCCTCGAGGTAAGGCCCTTGAGTAGCCCTGCAGAAAGGGAGGCATTCAGCTCTTTCCATTAGCTCTTAGTCGCTGTTCTCCTTTACTTTAAAGGAAGTACCCTTTTCAGGACTCCTAGGCCTCTCGGGTGAGCATCATTTTTGTTCCAAGATCCCTGAGTATCTCCACACCCCTGTAGGCCTGCTGAGCAACAACGAGGCCCATTGGTCCCTCGGAGTTCCTCTGTGTCTGCTGAGTCATGGGCAACACACTGCACTCTTTCTTGTCATATCTTGATTCACAGCACTCGCACAAGTTCACGAGCACCGTTCTAGCAAGTTCCAACATGCCGTGGAAGTCGAACTCATTCTTTAGACTGAGCTGCACAGAGGAAAAACACTAGGCTTCTTCTTCCATCTAAGACCTCTTACCTGAAGTTACACTGCCATCAGGAGAAACACTGCTTGCATTCTCATTGCAACTAAAGCAGAGTTTTTCCTGTAGCACTGCAGGCTTTTGAAGAGGCACGGGCCCATGGGCCTAGCTAGGGCCTTCCTTGGTGAGGCCGTTCACAAGACGCAGAACACCCTGCCTCGAGAAGTTGATTCAGGGAAGCAACCAGTGTGTACCCTGTGGTTCTTTTGACTTGTTAGAAACCACAGAGATGTATGCTGCCTGTGCCCAGGGTAATGGGGGCATGATGGTACTAGCCTTGCTTTCCATTTGGAAAGCCCCATTCTTGCTGCCGTGAAGCTCCCTGAAATTCTCTGCTGTTAACAGCTCTCTGGCCACTGTAGGCATGGGTGTGGGAAGAAAATGAGATTTCTCTGGCTACACACGGAGCTTCATTGGCCCGGTTGGGGCTCACCTTGCCATGCTCTAGAGCTAAAGGGAATCTCAACGTGAGTCCTTGCCTCGAGGTAAGGCCCTGAGTAGCCCTGCAGAAAGGGAGGCATGCAGCTCTTTCCATGAGCTCTTAGTGGAGGTTCCGCTTTATGTTAAAGGAAGCACCCTTTTCAGGACTCCTAGGCCCTTCGGGTGAGCATCATTTTTGTTCCAAGATCACTGACGCCCTCCACACCCCTGTGGGCCTGCTGAGCAGCATTGATTCCCATACGACCCTCGGAGGCCCTCTGTGTCTGCCGAGTCTCTGGCAACACACTGTACGTTACTTCAATAGAGCTATATTTCCAGAGCACTCGAACAGCATCAGAACCACATTTCTAGGCAGTCCAACATGTCCTGCCAAGTTTTCGAGATTGCCCTCGTCTGAGCTGCCCTGAGAACACACTCTTCTTAGAATTTATCGAGGACCTCTTTCCTGAAGTCACTCTATTCAAGGAGAAATACAGCATCCTAACATGCTGTGTCGCTCACAGTGCAAGCAACGGGAGAACTTGCCTCGAGGTAAGGCCCTGAAATGCTATGCAGAAGCGGAGGTGTGTAGCCGTTTCCATGAGGCCGTAGTCGCCGCTCTGCAGCATTTTAACGCCAGTACGCTTTTCAGGACTCCTAGGTGCCTCGCCTGGAAACCCTATTCCCTGCAAGAAGAGCAAGTACCCTCAGGCTCCCCTGGCCCTTCTAAGCAATATCCAGGCCCGTAGCTTTCCGACTCACAGTGTGTATGCCGAGTGTAGGGCAACACAGTGCACTCTTATTGGGACATCTTGAGTAAGCCAGCACTCATACAAGGTTCACGAGCACCGTTCTAGCAAGTTCCTACATGCCGTGGAAGTCGCACTCATTCCCTGGTCTGAGCTGCACAGAGAAAAACACTAGGCCTTCCATCCAGGACCTCCTACCTGAAGTCACCCTGCCTCCAGGAAGAAGACGACTTGCCTTCCTATTGCAACTAAAGCACAGTTTTTCCTGAAGCACTGCAGACTTTTGAAGAGGCACGGGCCCAGAGGCCTAGCTTGGGCTTTCCTTGGTGAGGCCGTTCACTAGATGCAGAACACCCTGCCTCGAGAAGTTGATTAAGGGAGGAAAACAGTGTGTACTCTGTGTCTCATTGGACTTGTTAAAAACCACAGAGATGTATGCTGCCTGTGCCCATGGAAATGGGGGCATGATGGTACTAGCCTTGCTTTCCATTTGGAAAGCTCCATTCTTGCCGCTGGGAAGCTCCCTGAAATTCTCTGCTGTTGACAGGCCTCTGGTCCCTCTACATTGGTGTGGGAAGGAAATGAGTTTTCTCTGGCTACACACGGAGCTTCTTTGGCCGGGGTGGGGCTCACCTTGCCATGCTCTAGAGCTAAAGGGAATCTCAACGTGAGTCCTTGCCTCGAGGTAAGGCCCTTGAGTAGCCCTGCAGAAAGGGAGGCATTCAGCTCTTTCCATTAGCTCTTAGTCGCTGTTCTCCTTTACTTTAAAGGAAGTACCCTTTTCAGGACTCCTAGGCCTCTCGGGTGAGCATCATTTTTGTTCCAAGATCCCTGAGTATCTCCACACCCCTGTAGGCCTGCTGAGCAACAACGAGGCCCATTGGTCCCTCGGAGTTCCTCTGTGTCTGCTGAGTCATGGGCAACACACTGCACTCTTTCTTGTCATATCTTGATTCACAGCACTCGCACAAGTTCACGAGCACCGTTCTAGCAAGTTCCAACATGCCGTGGAAGTCGAACTCATTCTTTAGACTGAGCTGCACAGAGGAAAAACACTAGGCTTCTTCTTCCATCTAAGACCTCTTACCTGAAGTTACACTGCCATCAGGAGAAACACTGCTTGCATTCTCATTGCAACTAAAGCAGAGTTTTTCCTGTAGCACTGCAGGCTTTTGAAGAGGCACGGGCCCATGGGCCTAGCTAGGGCCTTCCTTGGTGAGGCCGTTCACAAGACGCAGAACACCCTGCCTCGAGAAGTTGATTCAGGGAAGCAACCAGTGTGTACCCTGTGGTTCTTTTGACTTGTTAGAAACCACAGAGATGTATGCTGCCTGTGCCCAGGGTAATGGGGGCATGATGGTACTAGCCTTGCTTTCCATTTGGAAAGCCCCATTCTTGCTGCCGTGAAGCTCCCTGAAATTCTCTGCTGTTAACAGCTCTCTGGCCACTGTAGGCATGGGTGTGGGAAGAAAATGAGATTTCTCTGGCTACACACGGAGCTTCATTGGCCCGGTTGGGGCTCACCTTGCCATGCTCTAGAGCTAAAGGGAATCTCAACGTGAGTCCTTGCCTCGAGGTAAGGCCCTGAGTAGCCCTGCAGAAAGGGAGGCATGCAGCTCTTTCCATGAGCTCTTAGTGGAGGTTCCGCTTTATGTTAAAGGAAGCACCCTTTTCAGGACTCCTAGGCCCTTCGGGTGAGCATCATTTTTGTTCCAAGATCACTGACGCCCTCCACACCCCTGTGGGCCTGCTGAGCAGCATTGATTCCCATACGACCCTCGGAGGCCCTCTGTGTCTGCCGAGTCTCTGGCAACACACTGTACGTTACTTCAATAGAGCTATATTTCCAGAGCACTCGAACAGCATCAGAACCACATTTCTAGGCAGTCCAACATGTCCTGCCAAGTTTTCGAGATTGCCCTCGTCTGAGCTGCCCTGAGAACACACTCTTCTTAGAATTTATCGAGGACCTCTTTCCTGAAGTCACTCTATTCAAGGAGAAATACAGCATCCTAACATGCTGTGTCGCTCACAGTGCAAGCAACGGGAGAACTTGCCTCGAGGTAAGGCCCTGAAATGCTATGCAAAAGCGGAGGTGTGTAGCCGTTTCCATGAGGCCGTAGTCGCCGCTCTGCAGCATTTTAACGCCAGTACGCTTTTCAGGACTCCTAGGTGCCTCGCCTGGAAACCCTATTCCCTGCAAGAAGAGCAAGTACCCTCAGGCTCCCCTGGCCCTTCTAAGCAATATCCAGGCCCGTAGCTTTCCGACTCACAGTGTGTATGCCGAGTGTAGGGCAACACAGTGCACTCTTATTGGGACATCTTGAGTAAGCCAGCACTCATACAAGGTTCACGAGCACCGTTCTAGCAAGTTCCTACATGCCGTGGAAGTCGCACTCATTCCCTGGTCTGAGCTGCACAGAGAAAAACACTAGGCTTCTCCTTCCATCCAGGACCTCCTACCTGAAGTCACCCTGCCTCCAGGAAGAAGACGACTTGCCTTCCTATTGCAACTAAAGCACAGTTTTTCCTGAAGCACTGCAGACTTTTGAAGAGGCACGGGCCCAGAGGCCTAGCTTGGGCTTTCCTTGGTGAGGCCGTTCACTAGATGCAGAACACCCTGCCTCGAGAAGTTGATTAAGGGAGGAAAACAGTGTGTACTCTGTGTCTCATTGGACTTGTTAAAAACCACAGAGATGTATGCTGCCTGTGCCCATGGAAATGGGGGCATGATGGTACTAGCCTTGCTTTCCATTTGGAAAGCTCCATTCTTGCCGCCGGGAAGCTCCCTGAAATTCTCTGCTGTTGACAGGCCTCTGGTCCCTCTACATTGGTGTGGGAAGAAAATGAGTTTTCTCTGGCTACACACGGAGCTTCTTTGGCCGGGGTGGGGCTCACCTTGCCATGCTCTAGAGCTAAAGGGAATCTCAACGTGAGTCCTTGCCTCGAGGTAAGGCCCTTGAGTAGCCCTGCAGAAAGGGAGGCATTCAGCTCTTTCCATTAGCTCTTAGTCGCTGTTCTCCTTTACTTTAAAGGAAGTACCCTTTTCAGGACTCCTAGGCCTCTCGGGTGAGCATCATTTTTGTTCCAAGATCCCTGAGTATCTCCACACCCCTGCAGGCCTGCTGAGCAACAACGAGGCCCATTGGTCCCTCGGAGTTCCTCTGTGTCTGCTGAGTCATGGGCAACACACTGCACTCTTTCTTGTCATATCTTGATTCACAGCACTCGCACAAGTTCACGAGCACCGTTCTAGCAAGTTCCAACATGCCGTGGAAGTCGAACTCATTCTTTAGACTGAGCTGCACAGAGGAAAAACACTAGGCTTCTTCTTCCATCTAAGACCTCTTACCTGAAGTTACACTGCCATCAGGAGAAACACTGCTTGCATTCTCATTGCAACTAAAGCAGAGTTTTTCCTGTAGCACTGCAGGCTTTTGAAGAGGCACGGGCCCATGGGCCTAGCTAGGGCCTTCCTTGGTGAGGCCGTTCACAAGACGCAGAACACCCTGCCTCGAGAAGTTGATTCAGGGAAGCAACCAGTGTGTACCCTGTGGTTCTTTTGACTTGTTAGAAACCACAGAGATGTACGCTGCCTGTGCCCAGGGTAATGGGGGCATGATGGTACTAGCCTTGCTTTCCATTTGGAAAGCCCCATTCTTGCTGCCGTGAAGCTCCCTGAAATTCTCTGCTGTTAACAGCTCTCTGGCCACTGTAGGCATGGGTGTGGGAAGAAAATGAGATTTCTCTGGCTACACACGGAGCTTCATTGGCCCGGTTGGGGCTCACCTTGCCATGCTCTAGAGCTAAAGGGAATCTCAACGTGAGTCCTTGCCTCGAGGTAAGGCCCTGAGTAGCCCTGCAGAAAGGGAGGCATGCAGCTCTTTCCATGAGCTCTTAGTGGAGGTTCCGCTTTATGTTAAAGGAAGCACCCTTTTCAGGACTCCTAGGCCCTTCGGGTGAGCATCATTTTTGTTCCAAGATCACTGACGCCCTCCACACCCCTGTGGGCCTGCTGAGCAGCATTGATTCCCATACGACCCTCGGAGGCCCTCTGTGTCTGCCGAGTCTCTGGCAACACACTGTACGTTACTTCAATAGAGCTATATTTCCAGAGCACTCGAACAGCATCAGAACCACATTTCTAGGCAGTCCAACATGTCCTGCCAAGTTTTCGAGATTGCCCTCGTCTGAGCTGCCCTGAGAACACACTCTTCTTAGAATTTATCGAGGACCTCTTTCCTGAAGTCACTCTATTCAAGGAGAAATACAGCATCCTAACATGCTGTGTCGCTCACAGTGCAAGCAACGGGAGAACTTGCCTCGAGGTAAGGCCCTGAAATGCTATGCAGAAGCGGAGGTGTGTAGCCGTTTCCATGAGGCCGTAGTCGCCGCTCTGCAGCATTTTAACGCCAGTACGCTTTTCAGGACTCCTAGGTGCCTCGCCTGGAAACCCTATTCCCTGCAAGAAGAGCAAGTACCCTCAGGCTCCCCTGGCCCTTCTAAGCAATATCCAGGCCCGTAGCTTTCCGACTCACAGTGTGTATGCCGAGTGTAGGGCAACACAGTGCACTCTTATTGGGACATCTTGAGTAAGCCAGCACTCATACAAGGTTCACGAGCACCGTTCTAGCAAGTTCCTACATGCCGTGGAAGTCGCACTCATTCCCTGGTCTGAGCTGCACAGAGAAAAACACTAGGCTTCTCCTTCCATCCAGGACCTCCTACCTGAAGTCACCCTGCCTCCAGGAAGAAGACGACTTGCCTTCCTATTGCAACTAAAGCACAGTTTTTCCTGAAGCACTGCAGACTTTTGAAGAGGCACGGGCCCAGAGGCCTAGCTTGGGCTTTCCTTGGTGAGGCCGTTCACTAGATGCAGAACACCCTGCCTCGAGAAGTTGATTAAGGGAGGAAAACAGTGTGTACTCTGTGTCTCATTGGACTTGTTAAAAACCACAGAGATGTATGCTGCCTGTGCCCATGGAAATGGGGGCATGATGGTACTAGCCTTGCTTTCCATTTGGAAAGCTCCATTCTTGCCGCCGGGAAGCTCCCTGAAATTCTCTGCTGTTGACAGGCCTCTGGTCCCTCTACATTGGTGTGGGAAGAAAATGAGTTTTCTCTGGCTACACACGGAGCTTCTTTGGCCGGGGTGGGGCTCACCTTGCCATGCTCTAGAGCTAAAGGGAATCTCAACGTGAGTCCTTGCCTCGAGGTAAGGCCCTTGAGTAGCCCTGCAGAAAGGGAGGCATTCAGCTCTTTCCATTAGCTCTTAGTCGCTGTTCTCCTTTACTTTAAAGGAAGTACCCTTTTCAGGACTCCTAGGCCTCTCGGGTGAGCATCATTTTTGTTCCAAGATCCCTGAGTATCTCCACACCCCTGCAGGCCTGCTGAGCAACAACGAGGCCCATTGGTCCCTCGGAGTTCCTCTGTGTCTGCTGAGTCATGGGCAACACACTGCACTCTTTCTTGTCATATCTTGATTCACAGCACTCGCACAAGTTCACGAGCACCGTTCTAGCAAGTTCCAACATGCCGTGGAAGTCGAACTCATTCTTTAGACTGAGCTGCACAGAGGAAAAACACTAGGCTTCTTCTTCCATCTAAGACCTCTTACCTGAAGTTACACTGCCATCAGGAGAAACACTGCTTGCATTCTCATTGCAACTAAAGCAGAGTTTTTCCTGTAGCACTGCAGGCTTTTGAAGAGGCACGGGCCCATGGGCCTAGCTAGGGCCTTCCTTGGTGAGGCCGTTCACAAGACGCAGAACACCCTGCCTCGAGAAGTTGATTCAGGGAAGCAACCAGTGTGTACCCTGTGGTTCTTTTGACTTGTTAGAAACCACAGAGATGTACGCTGCCTGTGCCCAGGGTAATGGGGGCATGATGGTACTAGCCTTGCTTTCCATTTGGAAAGCCCCATTCTTGCTGCCGTGAAGCTCCCTGAAATTCTCTGCTGTTAACAGCTCTCTGGCCACTGTAGGCATGGGTGTGGGAAGAAAATGAGATTTCTCTGGCTACACACGGAGCTTCATTGGCCCGGTTGGGGCTCACCTTGCCATGCTCTAGAGCTAAAGGGAATCTCAACGTGAGTCCTTGCCTCGAGGTAAGGCCCTGAGTAGCCCTGCAGAAAGGGAGGCATGCAGCTCTTTCCATGAGCTCTTAGTGGAGGTTCCGCTTTATGTTAAAGGAAGCACCCTTTTCAGGACTCCTAGGCCCTTCGGGTGAGCATCATTTTTGTTCCAAGATCACTGACGCCCTCCACACCCCTGTGGGCCTGCTGAGCAGCATTGATTCCCATACGACCCTCGGAGGCCCTCTGTGTCTGCCGAGTCTCTGGCAACACACTGTACGTTACTTCAATAGAGCTATATTTCCAGAGCACTCGAACAGCATCAGAACCACATTTCTAGGCAGTCCAACATGTCCTGCCAAGTTTTCGAGATTGCCCTCGTCTGAGCTGCCCTGAGAACACACTCTTCTTAGAATTTATCGAGGACCTCTTTCCTGAAGTCACTCTATTCAAGGAGAAATACAGCATCCTAACATGCTGTGTCGCTCACAGTGCAAGCAACGGGAGAACTTGCCTCGAGGTAAGGCCCTGAAATGCTATGCAGAAGCGGAGGTGTGTAGCCGTTTCCATGAGGCCGTAGTCGCCGCTCTGCAGCATTTTAACGCCAGTACGCTTTTCAGGACTCCTAGGTGCCTCGCCTGGAAACCCTATTCCCTGCAAGAAGAGCAAGTACCCTCAGGCTCCCCTGGCCCTTCTAAGCAATATCCAGGCCCGTAGCTTTCCGACTCACAGTGTGTATGCCGAGTGTAGGGCAACACAGTGCACTCTTATTGGGACATCTTGAGTAAGCCAGCACTCATACAAGGTTCACGAGCACCGTTCTAGCAAGTTCCTACATGCCGTGGAAGTCGCACTCATTCCCTGGTCTGAGCTGCACAGAGAAAAACACTAGGCTTCTCCTTCCATCCAGGACCTCCTACCTGAAGTCACCCTGCCTCCAGGAAGAAGACGACTTGCCTTCCTATTGCAACTAAAGCACAGTTTTTCCTGAAGCACTGCAGACTTTTGAAGAGGCACGGGCCCAGAGGCCTAGCTTGGGCTTTCCTTGGTGAGGCCGTTCACTAGATGCAGAACACCCTGCCTCGAGAAGTTGATTAAGGGAGGAAAACAGTGTGTACTCTGTGTCTCATTGGACTTGTTAAAAACCACAGAGATGTATGCTGCCTGTGCCCATGGAAATGGGGGCATGATGGTACTAGCCTTGCTTTCCATTTGGAAAGCTCCATTCTTGCCGCCGGGAAGCTCCCTGAAATTCTCTGCTGTTGACAGGCCTCTGGTCCCTCTACATTGGTGTGGGAAGAAAATGAGTTTTCTCTGGCTACACACGGAGCTTCTTTGGCCGGGGTGGGGCTCACCTTGCCATGCTCTAGAGCTAAAGGGAATCTCAACGTGAGTCCTTGCCTCGAGGTAAGGCCCTTGAGTAGCCCTGCAGAAAGGGAGGCATTCAGCTCTTTCCATTAGCTCTTAGTCGCTGTTCTCCTTTACTTTAAAGGAAGTACCCTTTTCAGGACTCCTAGGCCTCTCGGGTGAGCATCATTTTTGTTCCAAGATCCCTGAGTATCTCCACACCCCTGCAGGCCTGCTGAGCAACAACGAGGCCCATTGGTCCCTCGGAGTTCCTCTGTGTCTGCTGAGTCATGGGCAACACACTGCACTCTTTCTTGTCATATCTTGATTCACAGCACTCGCACAAGTTCACGAGCACCGTTCTAGCAAGTTCCAACATGCCGTGGAAGTCGAACTCATTCTTTAGACTGAGCTGCACAGAGGAAAAACACTAGGCTTCTTCTTCCATCTAAGACCTCTTACCTGAAGTTACACTGCCATCAGGAGAAACACTGCTTGCATTCTCATTGCAACTAAAGCAGAGTTTTTCCTGTAGCACTGCAGGCTTTTGAAGAGGCACGGGCCCATGGGCCTAGCTAGGGCCTTCCTTGGTGAGGCCGTTCACAAGACGCAGAACACCCTGCCTCGAGAAGTTGATTCAGGGAAGCAACCAGTGTGTACCCTGTGGTTCTTTTGACTTGTTAGAAACCACAGAGATGTACGCTGCCTGTGCCCAGGGTAATGGGGGCATGATGGTACTAGCCTTGCTTTCCATTTGGAAAGCCCCATTCTTGCTGCCGTGAAGCTCCCTGAAATTCTCTGCTGTTAACAGCTCTCTGGCCACTGTAGGCATGGGTGTGGGAAGAAAATGAGATTTCTCTGGCTACACACGGAGCTTCATTGGCCCGGTTGGGGCTCACCTTGCCATGCTCTAGAGCTAAAGGGAATCTCAACGTGAGTCCTTGCCTCGAGGTAAGGCCCTGAGTAGCCCTGCAGAAAGGGAGGCATGCAGCTCTTTCCATGAGCTCTTAGTGGAGGTTCCGCTTTATGTTAAAGGAAGCACCCTTTTCAGGACTCCTAGGCCCTTCGGGTGAGCATCATTTTTGTTCCAAGATCACTGACGCCCTCCACACCCCTGTGGGCCTGCTGAGCAGCATTGATTCCCATACGACCCTCGGAGGCCCTCTGTGTCTGCCGAGTCTCTGGCAACACACTGTACGTTACTTCAATAGAGCTATATTTCCAGAGCACTCGAACAGCATCAGAACCACATTTCTAGGCAGTCCAACATGTCCTGCCAAGTTTTCGAGATTGCCCTCGTCTGAGCTGCCCTGAGAACACACTCTTCTTAGAATTTATCGAGGACCTCTTTCCTGAAGTCACTCTATTCAAGGAGAAATACAGCATCCTAACATGCTGTGTCGCTCACAGTGCAAGCAACGGGAGAACTTGCCTCGAGGTAAGGCCCTGAAATGCTATGCAGAAGCGGAGGTGTGTAGCCGTTTCCATGAGGCCGTAGTCGCCGCTCTGCAGCATTTTAACGCCAGTACGCTTTTCAGGACTCCTAGGTGCCTCGCCTGGAAACCCTATTCCCTGCAAGAAGAGCAAGTACCCTCAGGCTCCCCTGGCCCTTCTAAGCAATATCCAGGCCCGTAGCTTTCCGACTCACAGTGTGTATGCCGAGTGTAGGGCAACACAGTGCACTCTTATTGGGACATCTTGAGTAAGCCAGCACTCATACAAGGTTCACGAGCACCGTTCTAGCAAGTTCCTACATGCCGTGGAAGTCGCACTCATTCCCTGGTCTGAGCTGCACAGAGAAAAACACTAGGCTTCTCCTTCCATCCAGGACCTCCTACCTGAAGTCACCCTGCCTCCAGGAAGAAGACGACTTGCCTTCCTATTGCAACTAAAGCACAGTTTTTCCTGAAGCACTGCAGACTTTTGAAGAGGCACGGGCCCAGAGGCCTAGCTTGGGCTTTCCTTGGTGAGGCCGTTCACTAGATGCAGAACACCCTGCCTCGAGAAGTTGATTAAGGGAGGAAAACACTGTGTACTCTGTGTCTCATTGGACTTGTTAAAAACCACAGAGATGTATGCTGCCTGTGCCCATGGAAATGGGGGCATGATGGTACTAGCCTTGCTTTCCGTTTGGAAAGCTCCATTCTTGCCGCCGGGAAGCTCCCTGAAATTCTCTGCTGTTGACAGGCCTCTGGTCCCTCTACATTGGTGTGGGAAGAAAATGAGTTTTCTCTGGCTACACACGGAGCTTCTTTGGCCGGGGTGGGGCTCACCTTGCCATGCTCTAGAGCTAAAGGGAATCTCAACGTGAGTCCTTGCCTCGAGGTAAGGCCCTTGAGTAGCCCTGCAGAAAGGGAGGCATTCAGCTCTTTCCATTAGCTCTTAGTCGCTGTTCTCCTTTACTTTAAAGGAAGTACCCTTTTCAGGACTCCTAGGCCTCTCGGGTGAGCATCATTTTTGTTCCAAGATCCCTGAGTATCTCCACACCCCTGCAGGCCTGCTGAGCAACAACGAGGCCCATTGGTCCCTCGGAGTTCCTCTGTGTCTCCTGAGTCATGGGCAACACACTGCACTCTTTCTTGTCATATCTTGATTCACAGCACTCGCACAAGTTCACGAGCACCGTTCTAGCAAGTTCCAACATGCCGTGGAAGTCGAACTCATTCTTTAGACTGAGCTGCACAGAGGAAAAACACTAGGCTTCTTCTTCCATCTAAGACCTCTTACCTGAAGTTACACTGCCATCAGGAGAAACACTGCTTGCATTCTCATTGCAACTAAAGCAGAGTTTTTCCTGTAGCACTGCAGGCTTTTGAAGAGGCACGGGCCCATGGGCCTAGCTAGGGCCTTCCTTGGTGAGGCCGTTCACAAGACGCAGAACACCCTGCCTCGAGAAGTTGATTCAGGGAAGCAACCAGTGTGTACCCTGTGGTTCTTTTGACTTGTTAGAAACCACAGAGATGTATGCTGCCTGTGCCCAGGGTAATGGGGGCATGATGGTACTAGCCTTGCTTTCCATTTGGAAAGCCCCATTCTTGCTGCCGTGAAGCTCCCTGAAATTCTCTGCTGTTAACAGCTCTCTGGCCACTGTAGGCATGGGTGTGGGAAGAAAATGAGATTTCTCTGGCTACACACGGAGCTTCATTGGCCCGGTTGGGGCTCACCTTGCCATGCTCTAGAGCTAAAGGGAATCTCAACGTGAGTCCTTGCCTCGAGGTAAGGCCCTGAGTAGCCCTGCAGAAAGGGAGGCATGCAGCTCTTTCCATGAGCTCTTAGTGGAGGTTCCGCTTTATGTTAAAGGAAGCACCCTTTTCAGGACTCCTAGGCCCTTCGGGTGAGCATCATTTTTGTTCCAAGATCACTGACGCCCTCCACACCCCTGTGGGCCTGCTGAGCAGCATTGATTCCCATACGACCCTCGGAGGCCCTCTGTGTCTGCCGAGTCTCTGGCAACACACTGTACGTTACTTCAATAGAGCTATATTTCCAGAGCACTCGAACAGCATCAGAACCACATTTCTAGGCAGTCCAACATGTCCTGCCAAGTTTTCGAGATTGCCCTCGTCTGAGCTGCCCTGAGAACACACTCTTCTTAGAATTTATCGAGGACCTCTTTCCTGAAGTCACTCTATTCAAGGAGAAATACAGCATCCTAACATGCTGTGTCGCTCACAGTGCAAGCAACGGGAGAACTTGCCTCGAGGTAAGGCCCTGAAATGCTATGCAGAAGCGGAGGTGTGTAGCCGTTTCCATGAGGCCGTAGTCGCCGCTCTGCAGCATTTTAACGCCAGTACGCTTTTCAGGACTCCTAGGTGCCTCGCCTGGAAACCCTATTCCCTGCAAGAAGAGCAAGTACCCTCAGGCTCCCCTGGCCCTTCTAAGCAATATCCAGGCCCGTAGCTTTCCGACTCACAGTGTGTATGCCGAGTGTAGGGCAACACAGTGCACTCTTATTGGGACATCTTGAGTAAGCCAGCACTCATACAAGGTTCACGAGCACCGTTCTAGCAAGTTCCTACATGCCGTGGAAGTCGCACTCATTCCCTGGTCTGAGCTGCACAGAGAAAAACACTAGGCTTCTCCTTCCATCCAGGACCTCCTACCTGAAGTCACCCTGCCTCCAGGAAGAAGACGACTTGCCTTCCTATTGCAACTAAAGCACAGTTTTTCCTGAAGCACTGCAGACTTTTGAAGAGGCACGGGCCCAGAGGCCTAGCTTGGGCTTTCCTTGGTGAGGCCGTTCACTAGATGCAGAACACCCTGCCTCGAGAAGTTGATTAAGGGAGGAAAACAGTGTGTACTCTGTGTCTCATTGGACTTGTTAAAAACCACAGAGATGTATGCTGCCTGTGCCCATGGAAATGGGGGCATGATGGTACTAGCCTTGCTTTCCATTTGGAAAGCTCCATTCTTGCCGCCGGGAAGCTCCCTGAAATTCTCTGCTGTTGACAGGCCTCTGGTCCCTCTACATTGGTGTGGGAAGAAAATGAGTTTTCTCTGGCTACACACGGAGCTTCTTTGGCCGGGGTGGGGCTCACCTTGCCATGCTCTAGAGCTAAAGGGAATCTCAACGTGAGTCCTTGCCTCGAGGTAAGGCCCTTGAGTAGCCCTGCAGAAAGGGAGGCATTCAGCTCTTTCCATTAGCTCTTAGTCGCTGTTCTCCTTTACTTTAAAGGAAGTACCCTTTTCAGGACTCCTAGGCCTCTCGGGTGAGCATCATTTTTGTTCCAAGATCCCTGAGTATCTCCACACCCCTGCAGGCCTGCTGAGCAACAACGAGGCCCATTGGTCCCTCGGAGTTCCTCTGTGTCTGCTGAGTCATGGGCAACACACTGCACTCTTTCTTGTCATATCTTGATTCACAGCACTCGCACAAGTTCACGAGCACCGTTCTAGCAAGTTCCAACATGCCGTGGAAGTCGAACTCATTCTTTAGACTGAGCTGCACAGAGGAAAAACACTAGGCTTCTTCTTCCATCTAAGACCTCTTACCTGAAGTTACACTGCCATCAGGAGAAACACTGCTTGCATTCTCATTGCAACTAAAGCAGAGTTTTTCCTGTAGCACTGCAGGCTTTTGAAGAGGCACGGGCCCATGGGCCTAGCTAGGGCCTTCCTTGGTGAGGCCGTTCACAAGACGCAGAACACCCTGCCTCGAGAAGTTGATTCAGGGAAGCAACCAGTGTGTACCCTGTGGTTCTTTTGACTTGTTAGAAACCACAGAGATGTATGCTGCCTGTGCCCAGGGTAATGGGGGCATGATGGTACTAGCCTTGCTTTCCATTTGGAAAGCCCCATTCTTGCTGCCGTGAAGCTCCCTGAAATTCTCTGCTGTTAACAGCTCTCTGGCCACTGTAGGCATGGGTGTGGGAAGAAAATGAGATTTCTCTGGCTACACACGGAGCTTCATTGGCCCGGTTGGGGCTCACCTTGCCATGCTCTAGAGCTAAAGGGAATCTCAACGTGAGTCCTTGCCTCGAGGTAAGGCCCTGAGTAGCCCTGCAGAAAGGGAGGCATGCAGCTCTTTCCATGAGCTCTTAGTGGAGGTTCCGCTTTATGTTAAAGGAAGCACCCTTTTCAGGACTCCTAGGCCCTTCGGGTGAGCATCATTTTTGTTCCAAGATCACTGACGCCCTCCACACCCCTGTGGGCCTGCTGAGCAGCATTGATTCCCATACGACCCTCGGAGGCCCTCTGTGTCTGCCGAGTCTCTGGCAACACACTGTACGTTACTTCAATAGAGCTATATTTCCAGAGCACTCGAACAGCATCAGAACCACATTTCTAGGCAGTCCAACATGTCCTGCCAAGTTTTCGAGATTGCCCTCGTCTGAGCTGCCCTGAGAACACACTCTTCTTAGAATTTATCGAGGACCTCTTTCCTGAAGTCACTCTATTCAAGGAGAAATACAGCATCCTAACATGCTGTGTCGCTCACAGTGCAAGCAACGGGAGAACTTGCCTCGAGGTAAGGCCCTGAAATGCTATGCAGAAGCGGAGGTGTGTAGCCGTTTCCATGAGGCCGTAGTCGCCGCTCTGCAGCATTTTAACGCCAGTACGCTTTTCAGGACTCCTAGGTGCCTCGCCTGGAAACCCTATTCCCTGCAAGAAGAGCAAGTACCCTCAGGCTCCCCTGGCCCTTCTAAGCAATATCCAGGCCCGTAGCTTTCCGACTCACAGTGTGTATGCCGAGTGTAGGGCAACACAGTGCACTCTTATTGGGACATCTTGAGTAAGCCAGCACTCATACAAGGTTCACGAGCACCGTTCTAGCAAGTTCCTACATGCCGTGGAAGTCGCACTCATTCCCTGGTCTGAGCTGCACAGAGAAAAACACTAGGCTTCTCCTTCCATCCAGGACCTCCTACCTGAAGTCACCCTGCCTCCAGGAAGAAGACGACTTGCCTTCCTATTGCAACTAAAGCACAGTTTTTCCTGAAGCACTGCAGACTTTTGAAGAGGCACGGGCCCAGAGGCCTAGCTTGGGCTTTCCTTGGTGAGGCCGTTCACTAGATGCAGAACACCCTGCCTCGAGAAGTTGATTAAGGGAGGAAAACACTGTGTACTCTGTGTCTCATTGGACTTGTTAAAAACCACAGAGATGTATGCTGCCTGTGCCCATGGAAATGGGGGCATGATGGTACTAGCCTTGCTTTCCATTTGGAAAGCTCCATTCTTGCCGCCGGGAAGCTCCCTGAAATTCTCTGCTGTTGACAGGCCTCTGGTCCCTCTACATTGGTGTGGGAAGAAAATGAGTTTTCTCTGGCTACACACGGAGCTTCTTTGGCCGGGGTGGGGCTCACCTTGCCATGCTCTAGAGCTAAAGGGAATCTCAACGTGAGTCCTTGCCTCGAGGTAAGGCCCTTGAGTAGCCCTGCAGAAAGGGAGGCATTCAGCTCTTTCCATTAGCTCTTAGTCGCTGTTCTCCTTTACTTTAAAGGAAGTACCCTTTTCAGGACTCCTAGGCCTCTCGGGTGAGCATCATTTTTGTTCCAAGATCCCTGAGTATCTCCACACCCCTGCAGGCCTGCTGAGCAACAACGAGGCCCATTGGTCCCTCGGAGTTCCTCTGTGTCTCCTGAGTCATGGGCAACACACTGCACTCTTTCTTGTCATATCTTGATTCACAGCACTCGCACAAGTTCACGAGCACCGTTCTAGCAAGTTCCAACATGCCGTGGAAGTCGAACTCATTCTTTAGACTGAGCTGCACAGAGGAAAAACACTAGGCTTCTTCTTCCATCTAAGACCTCTTACCTGAAGTTACACTGCCATCAGGAGAAACACTGCTTGCATTCTCATTGCAACTAAAGCAGAGTTTTTCCTGTAGCACTGCAGGCTTTTGAAGAGGCACGGGCCCATGGGCCTAGCTAGGGCCTTCCTTGGTGAGGCCGTTCACAAGACGCAGAACACCCTGCCTCGAGAAGTTGATTCAGGGAAGCAACCAGTGTGTACCCTGTGGTTCTTTTGACTTGTTAGAAACCACAGAGATGTATGCTGCCTGTGCCCAGGGTAATGGGGGCATGATGGTACTAGCCTTGCTTTCCATTTGGAAAGCCCCATTCTTGCTGCCGTGAAGCTCCCTGAAATTCTCTGCTGTTAACAGCTCTCTGGCCACTGTAGGCATGGGTGTGGGAAGAAAATGAGATTTCTCTGGCTACACACGGAGCTTCATTGGCCCGGTTGGGGCTCACCTTGCCATGCTCTAGAGCTAAAGGGAATCTCAACGTGAGTCCTTGCCTCGAGGTAAGGCCCTGAGTAGCCCTGCAGAAAGGGAGGCATGCAGCTCTTTCCATGAGCTCTTAGTGGAGGTTCCGCTTTATGTTAAAGGAAGCACCCTTTTCAGGACTCCTAGGCCCTTCGGGTGAGCATCATTTTTGTTCCAAGATCACTGACGCCCTCCACACCCCTGTGGGCCTGCTGAGCAGCATTGATTCCCATACGACCCTCGGAGGCCCTCTGTGTCTGCCGAGTCTCTGGCAACACACTGTACGTTACTTCAATAGAGCTATATTTCCAGAGCACTCGAACAGCATCAGAACCACATTTCTAGGCAGTCCAACATGTCCTGCCAAGTTTTCGAGATTGCCCTCGTCTGAGCTGCCCTGAGAACACACTCTTCTTAGAATTTATCGAGGACCTCTTTCCTGAAGTCACTCTATTCAAGGAGAAATACAGCATCCTAACATGCTGTGTCGCTCACAGTGCAAGCAACGGGAGAACTTGCCTCGAGGTAAGGCCCTGAAATGCTATGCAGAAGCGGAGGTGTGTAGCCGTTTCCATGAGGCCGTAGTCGCCGCTCTGCAGCATTTTAACGCCAGTACGCTTTTCAGGACTCCTAGGTGCCTCGCCTGGAAACCCTATTCCCTGCAAGAAGAGCAAGTACCCTCAGGCTCCCCTGGCCCTTCTAAGCAATATCCAGGCCCGTAGCTTTCCGACTCACAGTGTGTATGCCGAGTGTAGGGCAACACAGTGCACTCTTATTGGGACATCTTGAGTAAGCCAGCACTCATACAAGGTTCACGAGCACCGTTCTAGCAAGTTCCTACATGCCGTGGAAGTCGCACTCATTCCCTGGTCTGAGCTGCACAGAGAAAAACACTAGGCTTCTCCTTCCATCCAGGACCTCCTACCTGAAGTCACCCTGCCTCCAGGAAGAAGACGACTTGCCTTCCTATTGCAACTAAAGCACAGTTTTTCCTGAAGCACTGCAGACTTTTGAAGAGGCACGGGCCCAGAGGCCTAGCTTGGGCTTTCCTTGGTGAGGCCGTTCACTAGATGCAGAACACCCTGCCTCGAGAAGTTGATTAAGGGAGGAAAACAGTGTGTACTCTGTGTCTCATTGGACTTGTTAAAAACCACAGAGATGTATGCTGCCTGTGCCCATGGAAATGGGGGCATGATGGTACTAGCCTTGCTTTCCATTTGGAAAGCTCCATTCTTGCCGCCGGGAAGCTCCCTGAAATTCTCTGCTGTTGACAGGCCTCTGGTCCCTCTACATTGGTGTGGGAAGAAAATGAGTTTTCTCTGGCTACACACGGAGCTTCTTTGGCCGGGGTGGGGCTCACCTTGCCATGCTCTAGAGCTAAAGGGAATCTCAACGTGAGTCCTTGCCTCGAGGTAAGGCCCTTGAGTAGCCCTGCAGAAAGGGAGGCATTCAGCTCTTTCCATTAGCTCTTAGTCGCTGTTCTCCTTTACTTTAAAGGAAGTACCCTTTTCAGGACTCCTAGGCCTCTCGGGTGAGCATCATTTTTGTTCCAAGATCCCTGAGTATCTCCACACCCCTGCAGGCCTGCTGAGCAACAACGAGGCCCATTGGTCCCTCGGAGTTCCTCTGTGTCTCCTGAGTCATGGGCAACACACTGCACTCTTTCTTGTCATATCTTGATTCACAGCACTCGCACAAGTTCACGAGCACCGTTCTAGCAAGTTCCAACATGCCGTGGAAGTCGAACTCATTCTTTAGACTGAGCTGCACAGAGGAAAAACACTAGGCTTCTTCTTCCATCTAAGACCTCTTACCTGAAGTTACACTGCCATCAGGAGAAACACTGCTTGCATTCTCATTGCAACTAAAGCAGAGTTTTTCCTGTAGCACTGCAGGCTTTTGAAGAGGCACGGGCCCATGGGCCTAGCTAGGGCCTTCCTTGGTGAGGCCGTTCACAAGACGCAGAACACCCTGCCTCGAGAAGTTGATTCAGGGAAGCAACCAGTGTGTACCCTGTGGTTCTTTTGACTTGTTAGAAACCACAGAGATGTATGCTGCCTGTGCCCAGGGTAATGGGGGCATGATGGTACTAGCCTTGCTTTCCATTTGGAAAGCCCCATTCTTGCTGCCGTGAAGCTCCCTGAAATTCTCTGCTGTTAACAGCTCTCTGGCCACTGTAGGCATGGGTGTGGGAAGAAAATGAGATTTCTCTGGCTACACACGGAGCTTCATTGGCCCGGTTGGGGCTCACCTTGCCATGCTCTAGAGCTAAAGGGAATCTCAACGTGAGTCCTTGCCTCGAGGTAAGGCCCTGAGTAGCCCTGCAGAAAGGGAGGCATGCAGCTCTTTCCATGAGCTCTTAGTGGAGGTTCCGCTTTATGTTAAAGGAAGCACCCTTTTCAGGACTCCTAGGCCCTTCGGGTGAGCATCATTTTTGTTCCAAGATCACTGACGCCCTCCACACCCCTGTGGGCCTGCTGAGCAGCATTGATTCCCATACGACCCTCGGAGGCCCTCTGTGTCTGCCGAGTCTCTGGCAACACACTGTACGTTACTTCAATAGAGCTATATTTCCAGAGCACTCGAACAGCATCAGAACCACATTTCTAGGCAGTCCAACATGTCCTGCCAAGTTTTCGAGATTGCCCTCGTCTGAGCTGCCCTGAGAACACACTCTTCTTAGAATTTATCGAGGACCTCTTTCCTGAAGTCACTCTATTCAAGGAGAAATACAGCATCCTAACATGCTGTGTCGCTCACAGTGCAAGCAACGGGAGAACTTGCCTCGAGGTAAGGCCCTGAAATGCTATGCAGAAGCGGAGGTGTGTAGCCGTTTCCATGAGGCCGTAGTCGCCGCTCTGCAGCATTTTAACGCCAGTACGCTTTTCAGGACTCCTAGGTGCCTCGCCTGGAAACCCTATTCCCTGCAAGAAGAGCAAGTACCCTCAGGCTCCCCTGGCCCTTCTAAGCAATATCCAGGCCCGTAGCTTTCCGACTCACAGTGTGTATGCCGAGTGTAGGGCAACACAGTGCACTCTTATTGGGACATCTTGAGTAAGCCAGCACTCATACAAGGTTCACGAGCACCGTTCTAGCAAGTTCCTACATGCCGTGGAAGTCGCACTCATTCCCTGGTCTGAGCTGCACAGAGAAAAACACTAGGCTTCTCCTTCCATCCAGGACCTCCTACCTGAAGTCACCCTGCCTCCAGGAAGAAGACGACTTGCCTTCCTATTGCAACTAAAGCACAGTTTTTCCTGAAGCACTGCAGACTTTTGAAGAGGCACGGGCCCAGAGGCCTAGCTTGGGCTTTCCTTGGTGAGGCCGTTCACTAGATGCAGAACACCCTGCCTCGAGAAGTTGATTAAGGGAGGAAAACAGTGTGTACTCTGTGTCTCATTGGACTTGTTAAAAACCACAGAGATGTATGCTGCCTGTGCCCATGGAAATGGGGGCATGATGGTACTAGCCTTGCTTTCCATTTGGAAAGCTCCATTCTTGCCGCCGGGAAGCTCCCTGAAATTCTCTGCTGTTGACAGGCCTCTGGTCCCTCTACATTGGTGTGGGAAGAAAATGAGTTTTCTCTGGCTACACACGGAGCTTCTTTGGCCGGGGTGGGGCTCACCTTGCCATGCTCTAGAGCTAAAGGGAATCTCAACGTGAGTCCTTGCCTCGAGGTAAGGCCCTTGAGTAGCCCTGCAGAAAGGGAGGCATTCAGCTCTTTCCATTAGCTCTTAGTCGCTGTTCTCCTTTACTTTAAAGGAAGTACCCTTTTCAGGACTCCTAGGCCTCTCGGGTGAGCATCATTTTTGTTCCAAGATCCCTGAGTATCTCCACACCCCTGCAGGCCTGCTGAGCAACAACGAGGCCCATTGGTCCCTCGGAGTTCCTCTGTGTCTGCTGAGTCATGGGCAACACACTGCACTCTTTCTTGTCATATCTTGATTCACAGCACTCGCACAAGTTCACGAGCACCGTTCTAGCAAGTTCCAACATGCCGTGGAAGTCGAACTCATTCTTTAGACTGAGCTGCACAGAGGAAAAACACTAGGCTTCTTCTTCCATCTAAGACCTCTTACCTGAAGTTACACTGCCATCAGGAGAAACACTGCTTGCATTCTCATTGCAACTAAAGCAGAGTTTTTCCTGTAGCACTGCAGGCTTTTGAAGAGGCACGGGCCCATGGGCCTAGCTAGGGCCTTCCTTGGTGAGGCCGTTCACAAGACGCAGAACACCCTGCCTCGAGAAGTTGATTCAGGGAAGCAACCAGTGTGTACCCTGTGGTTCTTTTGACTTGTTAGAAACCACAGAGATGTACGCTGCCTGTGCCCAGGGTAATGGGGGCATGATGGTACTAGCCTTGCTTTCCATTTGGAAAGCCCCATTCTTGCTGCCGTGAAGCTCCCTGAAATTCTCTGCTGTTAACAGCTCTCTGGCCACTGTAGGCATGGGTGTGGGAAGAAAATGAGATTTCTCTGGCTACACACGGAGCTTCATTGGCCCGGTTGGGGCTCACCTTGCCATGCTCTAGAGCTAAAGGGAATCTCAACGTGAGTCCTTGCCTCGAGGTAAGGCCCTGAGTAGCCCTGCAGAAAGGGAGGCATGCAGCTCTTTCCATGAGCTCTTAGTGGAGGTTCCGCTTTATGTTAAAGGAAGCACCCTTTTCAGGACTCCTAGGCCCTTCGGGTGAGCATCATTTTTGTTCCAAGATCACTGACGCCCTCCACACCCCTGTGGGCCTGCTGAGCAGCATTGATTCCCATACGACCCTCGGAGGCCCTCTGTGTCTGCCGAGTCTCTGGCAACACACTGTACGTTACTTCAATAGAGCTATATTTCCAGAGCACTCGAACAGCATCAGAACCACATTTCTAGGCAGTCCAACATGTCCTGCAAGTTTTCGAGATTGCCCTCGTCTGAGCTGCCCTGAGAACACACTCTTCTTAGAATTTATCGAGGACCTCTTTCCTGAAGTCACTCTATTCAAGGAGAAATACAGCATCCTAACATGCTGTGTCGCTCACAGTGCAAGCAACGGGAGAACTTGCCTCGAGGTAAGGCCCTGAAATGCTATGCAGAAGCGGAGGTGTGTAGCCGTTTCCATGAGGCCGTAGTCGCCGCTCTGCAGCATTTTAACGCCAGTACGCTTTTCAGGACTCCTAGGTGCCTCGCCTGGAAACCCTATTCCCTGCAAGAAGAGCAAGTACCCTCAGGCTCCCCTGGCCCTTCTAAGCAATATCCAGGCCCGTAGCTTTCCGACTCACAGTGTGTATGCCGAGTGTAGGGCAACACAGTGCACTCTTATTGGGACATCTTGAGTAAGCCAGCACTCATACAAGGTTCACGAGCACCGTTCTAGCAAGTTCCTACATGCCGTGGAAGTCGCACTCATTCCCTGGTCTGAGCTGCACAGAGAAAAACACTAGGCTTCTCCTTCCATCCAGGACCTCCTACCTGAAGTCACCCTGCCTCCAGGAAGAAGACGACTTGCCTTCCTATTGCAACTAAAGCACAGTTTTTCCTGAAGCACTGCAGACTTTTGAAGAGGCACGGGCCCAGAGGCCTAGCTTGGGCTTTCCTTGGTGAGGCCGTTCACTAGATGCAGAACACCCTGCCTCGAGAAGTTGATTAAGGGAGGAAAACAGTGTGTACTCTGTGTCTCATTGGACTTGTTAAAAACCACAGAGATGTATGCTGCCTGTGCCCATGGAAATGGGGGCATGATGGTACTAGCCTTGCTTTCCGTTTGGAAAGCTCCATTCTTGCCGCCGGGAAGCTCCCTGAAATTCTCTGCTGTTGACAGGCCTCTGGTCCCTCTACATTGGTGTGGGAAGAAAATGAGTTTTCTCTGGCTACACACGGAGCTTCTTTGGCCGGGGTGGGGCTCACCTTGCCATGCTCTAGAGCTAAAGGGAATCTCAACGTGAGTCCTTGCCTCGAGGTAAGGCCCTTGAGTAGCCCTGCAGAAAGGGAGGCATTCAGCTCTTTCCATTAGCTCTTAGTCGCTGTTCTCCTTTACTTTAAAGGAAGTACCCTTTTCAGGACTCCTAGGCCTCTCGGGTGAGCATCATTTTTGTTCCAAGATCCCTGAGTATCTCCACACCCCTGTAGGCCTGCTGAGCAACAACGAGGCCCATTGGTCCCTCGGAGTTCCTCTGTGTCTGCTGAGTCATGGGCAACACACTGCACTCTTTCTTGTCATATCTTGATTCACAGCACTCGCACAAGTTCACGAGCACCGTTCTAGCAAGTTCCAACATGCCGTGGAAGTCGAACTCATTCTTTAGACTGAGCTGCACAGAGGAAAAACACTAGGCTTCTTCTTCCATCTAAGACCTCTTACCTGAAGTTACACTGCCATCAGGAGAAACACTGCTTGCATTCTCATTGCAACTAAAGCAGAGTTTTTCCTGTAGCACTGCAGGCTTTTGAAGAGGCACGGGCCCATGGGCCTAGCTAGGGCCTTCCTTGGTGAGGCCGTTCACAAGACGCAGAACACCCTGCCTCGAGAAGTTGATTCAGGGAAGCAACCAGTGTGTACCCTGTGGTTCTTTTGACTTGTTAGAAACCACAGAGATGTACGCTGCCTGTGCCCAGGGTAATGGGGGCATGATGGTACTAGCCTTGCTTTCCATTTGGAAAGCCCCATTCTTGCTGCCGTGAAGCTCCCTGAAATTCTCTGCTGTTAACAGCTCTCTGGCCACTGTAGGCATGGGTGTGGGAAGAAAATGAGATTTCTCTGGCTACACACGG
>NW_028122093.1:45000-47500 GCF_965194805.1 Balaenoptera borealis | reverse complement strand
CGCGCCCGACTTCCCCGCCTCAGGAACCGTGAGCACTCCACCCGGGGACGCCGCCGGCCGAGGCGGCCGGGGGGGCGACACCCTCACGAGGGCGAGGCCGGCTCGGTCCCAGACGGGGAAGGGGACGTGGGGGTTGGGGGGTCGTGGGAGGGCCGGCGGCGACGGGGAGGGGGCGGCACGCACACACGGCGAGGGCCGCGGGGCAGAGGCACGGGGCGCTGCCCAGGGAGAGGAAGGGCCGAGACACGACCGGGCCACCAGGAAAACAAGCGCGGGGTCCCACCGCCACACACACGAGGGCGGTCCCACGACGCCTGAGACGCCGGCCGGCCCCAGCCACCCTGGGGCCTCCCTGCGACCCGGCCCCGCCGCCAGGCCCTGCGTGCGACGGTCTCCCCCGCGTGCCACGGAGGAACCCGTCCACCCAAACTCAACCCCTCTGTCCCCGCCAGGTCCGCCTTCATCCAAGTCCGACCGCCGGGGCTCGCGCCCCAGGGCAACGCTCCCGAGCGAGGCGACCCGCACCGCGCCCACACACCGCCGCCGGCTGCGACTCGCGGTGCGGGCAGGCGCGACGGGCTCCTCGTGGCTGCGGGACTGGGGAGTCGGGACGTCCGGGCGTCCCCGCCCCCTTGAGCTCACCACGGGGGTCACCGCACACGCACACGCACACACGCACACGCGGCCCCACGCCGGACGCCGGCCTGGCGGGACCCTCCCCCGACTCAGAGGGGGGAGGCGCGGGCCGCGGTAGGCAAAGAGCGGCGCACGGCCCCACCGCGGGGCCGGCGCAAGCCCTCCCGCGAAGGCGAGGGGCTCTGCCCACGTGCTCTGGCAGACGCCACCGTGGCGACTGCACGCTTGGGAGGGGCAGCGGCTGGGGGGTCCGGTACCCCAAGGCTCCCTCTCGGATCGCTAGAGAAGGCTTTCTCACCGAGGGTGCATCATCCCCCACCCATCGTCTCCCCTTTGGGCCCGCGGAGGCGGCTCCACAAGCCGCCCAGTCCACGAATGGACGGGGTGTGTGTGTGTGGGGGGGGGGGTCTGCGGTATGGGTAAGCACACGGCTCACAGGAGCGCTCGCGGCCGCAGCCGGGGGCACAACCTCAGCCGCCCCCCGACCCAACACGATCCCCCCCACCGCACAGCCGTGGGAGGACGACCGCGACGAGGCGGCACCCGGCCCCCCACCGAGGGGGGGAACAGAGGCACGCCTCCCTTACCGTCTCGACCCCCGCCAAGAGAGCCACTCAGGGGACACACCACCGCGGCGGGGACCCGAGGAGCACGCTGGGAAAAGGGAACGACACCACCGCTCGGCCTCGGGCACCTGAGGGACAACCTGGAGCGCTCCAGGGGCACCACCGACGGCCAAGCAAGGCACGCTCACGCGCCAGCAGGGGCGCGCAGCGCAGCGGCGGGACGGCCCCCCCCCACCGACGCGGGGAGGACCGCTCGCGAGGCACACGCCAAGGAGGCGAAGCGAGAGTGTCTGCTGCGTCCGAGGACCACGGACCCGCCCGCCCCGTGAGGCAGGGGGCAGGAGACCGAGGGTCAGGGCCGGAGACCACCACCCCTGCCCTTCCACACACCCCCTCGACAGGCCGGGAGGGCGTGAAAAGAGAGGCGAGGGGCCCGCGGACAGAACGAGAAGAGCGGTCCCGTTCGCCAGGAACGTCCGTCCCTCGTCTGGCGCGACTTAGGTCCGGCCCAGGAGAGCGCGACAGCACCACATCGATCAGTCAATCCAGCAAGCCAGGGGCCAGAAAGTCCCGAAGGAGAGGGGCACGGTGAGGACCATCATCCGAGGAGCCTGCTTCAGCCTCACCGGCAGGCAGGCAGGCAGGCAGGCAGCCCCCCCCACCTCCTTTTCTGGCTCTCAGGCAACAGTGGCCGACGACCCCGCGAGGAGAACGCCTGACACGTGGCACGGAGCCTGCGGGGTGGGGTCGTCTCAGCCACCACCGGGTGCCTGCGGCGGGGGGTGGGAGTCACACGGGGTAGAAGACCCACGCGCCACCTCGCCCCGCCGCCCTCGGGTGAGCCAGAGACCGGAGGCGGCACCGCGGGCCGGGTCAGCCGGGCGCACACACGAGAGCCGGCGCGCAGGCCCAGGCGGGCGGCTCAAGCGGCAAGGGCCGGTTCGGGTGCCAGGCGGCAGTCCCAAGCCCAGAGCCCTGCATGCGTCCGGAGTCCCAAAGTCCTCAGCGACAGACGCCAGGGAAGACCGTGTCAGCACCTATCTGGTGGCAAAAAAGGCCCATTTCGGGCGAAAAAAATCACGACGCCCGGCAGCGGGGCCCATCCACGAATCGCAGGGGGGGTCCCCGGGACCTCGGTCCCGCCACCTGTCCCCAACCCTTCCCCATCCACACCAGTCCCGGAGCCCTCGGGGCCACCTGGTCGACCCGAGGAGCGTGGTGGCAAAGTGGGGGCGGGGCGGGAGGGGCGGGAAAACGTGGGAGAGGCAGCGAGCGGGCCGGGGTCGCCCTCCCCGGTT
>NW_028122093.1:30000-37500 GCF_965194805.1 Balaenoptera borealis | reverse complement strand
TCTCTGGAAACGATCTAGACGTTCCACGAATTCCCCATCATTCCACTTCTGCCAACTCTAAAGTTTCTAAAGTGACCCCAAAGGTCTGGGAGAAACTGTTTTTAAGTAGACATACATACCACAACACATAACCTTTCTTAAGGAGTTCCTCCACCTAGAGCTATCGAAATCACTTGTTCTAAATCCCATGACGATGAGATGACCCGTGAACATCTCCTGAGACTTTAGACGACGTCAGCCATCACCCCCCAAGTTCTTTTTCTTGCTGACGAATTCGGTTCACTCCCGTGAACTTATTGGATTTGGGGTCGACGTAGATAGAAGAAAAGGTTGACCTCGAATGCTGATCACGCTAAAGACCTGCCTAGTTTCATAAAACCCATCCCTTGACCTTGGCTATATCTCGGCTGAAGGGTTCATCCTAGATCACGTGAACTTGCAAAAACCTTCGGGCGGGTCCCTTTCTAGTGGACTGAATTCGGGAGTGCTTCCTTCTAAGCCAGTTCAAGAGAGCTCTTTCACAAGTTAACTGTGGCACTCGGATCCGTACGTAGACACAGGCCAGCTCTAGGAGGGAGCTACAGACATACCCGTTACCGGGCCCTTTCCAGATTCTTGCACAGCAGTACCATAGAAATGAAGATCGCTTCCACAAGACTCTAAGGCTAACAAGGCAAAACGTTTTAATTGAAAGACATAGCTTGTACACAAGGGAGAAGGCGGTGTGCGGGGTGGGGGGGTGGGGGGGGATGTGGGGGGGGGTGGGGGGGAGGCGAGAGACAGCTCCCCGAGTCGAGTCGCTTTGATCACGGAAGGGAGAGTCTGTCTCGGGATCACTGATCATTTCCGGAAATCCTCCACATTCTTGGATCAGCAGCAGCTGGTTCCACGGTGGCTACCTATGGGGAATAGCAAGCGCTTCCACGAGGCGAAAGAAGCGCACGAGGATTTTCTGCAAGAAAGCACAGGAACAGATAAGGGTTAAATGTACAGTTGAGCTTCCTGTCTCGTGACAACTAGGTACAGTCGTGGGTGTCAACAGAGGTAACGTTAATCTTTTACTCCCGCGAGCCTCTTTTGTGTGTGTGTGGGGGGGGTGGGGGGGTGGGGGGGGGTGTGTGTGTGCGTGTGCGTGTGCGTGTGCGCGCGTGTGTGTGTGTGTGTGTGTGTGTGTGTGTGTGTGTGTGTGTGTGTGTGTGGAAGGTCCGGGTTATTGCTCAACGCCCCTCATGTCATATCCCCTTGCGATGAGGTCACCCTGAGTCAGGAGTGTGCGTATCTCCGTGATGCATCTGAAAGGCACGTGCCAAGTCAACCCAGGGGAATAGTCAACTGCACCTCAAACAGTGTCTGAGCTTGCGATAGACACACCTGTCTTTCTCCGGTTTTGTCATCTCGACCGTCACTTTTGGACATTGTGGGGATGGCGCAGGCCGAGCCAGAATATCCACCATGTCTTTAAATATCAGTGAGTCTCAAGGGTGTGTGCGACCTTCACCCAGGAAGAGTGCGCCCTGATGAGCAAATTCCAGGGGATGCTGTCTAGAGCTGTGCTGCTGGAGGACCTCAGTTATCTGGTGTCCATGGGTGAGTCTGTCCACAGCCATTTATCTGATAAAAGATTACCCAGAGGAGCTTTGCGTATTCTGCCCCCCACCACGCCGATGCCTATACACTTACAGAGCATCCACATCTGCCTGAAGGGGATGTGCTTCTTTCTTTCTTTCTTTCTTTTTAATTTTTTTTTTTTCAGGATCCCACCAGGATGGACAATTTCTGGCCACAATCACACGTCTTCCTTTCTGCTCCATATCTAACACTCAGAACAGTGCAGGACACTCACCTCATGGCACGCCTGCATCCAGTGGATGGATCAACGTGATAGGTAGTTCCTAACCAGCTCCTCTGCTCTTGAAACCGTGGCAGAGTTTGGCACAACACTCGTCATCATAGCAGACATTTTCCCTTTAAAAGAGAGTTCATGGGGATGGGGGGTGGGGTTGGGGGGTGGGGTGGGGGGTGGTTGGCCTTCCGAGGGAGCTGATGTTATTGAATATGGTTTTTTGAAAATAATGTTCGATCCACTATGGAACAATGGATTCACCCTCGTTAGAAAAACAAAGGATTTCACAGTCTGTTTCTGGTCTGGGACCTGAGCATCAGCAGACAGTTCCTGAATACCTGAGCCCAAAGTCAGCGTCCCTCCTGCTCTGGGGAAGGGCTGGGCGTACTTCCCCGTGCTCAGGACGCCCTTCCCCGTGTGCTCAGGACGCCCTTCCCCGTGTGCTCAGGACGCCCTCCCCCCCCCCCCCCCGTGCTGCTCTTTAACGTTCCTTCGCCTCGCTCCTCCTCCTGACGTGAACCTGAAGACCACACGCAGGTTCCAACGCAGGGCTCCAAATCCAGGTCCATGTTTCCCACGAAACACGTTATCGGCTGCACCAATCAGATGTGCTTTCACAGCTGGAGCAGGAGGAGAGATGAGGAGGATGCAAGAGGATTTCCCAGAGTCCTGAATCCAGGTGGGCTCCAGGCTCATTCGAGTCAGTGTGGAGAGAAGCCTGGCCACTAGGGGAGAAGGGCAGGTAATGCCCACCGCAGACTCCCCTGAGAAAGTAGTTTTCCTGACACATCTTGTAAGTCATTACCCAGTGCACTCGTCCTTGTAAACACCAGAGAAGTCACACACAGCAGAAACCCTGTGTCTGAGATCAGTGAGGTAGAGCCTTCAGCCAGAAATTACCCTCTTTAAGCCGAAGAAAATCATGTGGGGAGAAACCCTAAGCCTGGAACCACGGTGGAAGAACCTTCAGTTGGCGCTCCAGCCTCAACACACACAGACAGCTCAGAGTGGGATGCATCCCTGACGCGGTAGGGAAGGCAGCACAAGCTTTACTAGGAGGACAGCCGGCGGTCGTCTTGGGCCAGACCACACAATCACCGCTGTAGAAGAAATCCGATGCAATGCATGGGAGAATCCCATTCGCCATGGAGCCAGCACTTGTAGGACATGAGAGGATTCACACTGAATAAAATAGTCTCAGCATGGTGAAGGAAGGACATTCTTCAGTGGTCCCTTATCCCTTGGTGTCCTCACACCAAGGAGGTGCCAATTCTAACGTCACAATGGCAAATTCCTCACCTAGTTCACATCAAGAAATGAATGCTGGGAATATACTGACTCTATAAAGAATGTGTGAGCCCCACGATTGAGACAAGGTTCAGACGTTTGGAGATTGTCTATTACTACAAATCTACAGCATAAATAGGTAGATGGCGAAGTATTTTGAGAATGCAAAGTTTGGTACCAAGAAAGAAAGCAACCCCACTTCAGTGGATCAGTGCTTGGACATATGTAAGCACTACCGAATGGGTGTGTGTCTTTCAAAACCAGGAAATGTTGCCCTGAGTCAGAATGGGTCAATTTTCCTTTCATACACTCGCTGTCGATCAGTGAGGGACTTTCTATTTTTATGAAGTTGTAAACATAATTACAAACCCTAGGGTCAATCAGGAACTAAGTTTCAATGGTCAGTAAAAAAGTAGAACACAAGTGATGGGGGTTACCTGTTACATTACTGTCCAAATAGGTATGCACGCACATGTCAAGGATGAGTGGCCACAAGAATAAACACAACAAAGTTGAAACCTGTGCATGTGCGTGTGTGCGTGTGTGTGTGTGAGACTCATAGGTGGATGTTTCCCATAGCCGTGCACTATGGCACTGCAGGATCTGTGGTTGCTGAGTCCCCGGAGGTGGAAGCGCAGATACAGGGCCCTGACTGTGCAGTTATCCATGGATTTTCAGTGCGTGGGCTCGGCACCCGTAACCCTCCATGTTGGTTGTTCAACGGTCAACTCTAGTTTATAGATCAGAGAGGATAACATCATGTGTTCACTATTAATAACTTTTCCAAATAATCTTTATCTTTTTAAAAGGAAGACATCATTTAATCCATTTCACAAGCTGATATTGGGAACCTACTGCCCCAGCACGTGAATTATCCCTACAGAACACAAGATCCCCGAGAAGGAAGAGCCCTGAGCACTGAGACGCCATGAAGGTAGGCTTTTAGATGATATTCTCTGCTTCTCCAGCTTGAGGTAAAACATGGGATGACTGGGTCTACCTATCCCATTCCGGTTTGTCAAATGGGAGCCCCCATGGCACGTATCACCAGAAGTCGGTCCATGATAACTCCATCTATAGGAATTCTTGGCAGTTTTAGGTTTAGGATCATTGCTTTTCCTGCCATCGATTGAAAACTCCTTGGGCCCTGTTAGCAGTGACAGATTCAATGAGTCCAGTACTTCATAGGTTTTGTCACGTATTTAGAAGGGGAATCACCATCAAGTTGCTGAAATGAGGACTAAGTGTCTTTCAGACATGGAGATAGAAATAAATGGTGCTCTGCGGGGTGTGCGATGACGGGCACCCAGGATTCCTTCACCCAGCCCTCCCTTTGCTCCCTCACCGCTTCCTGGAAAATTGGCGCGCGCGCACGCACACACACACACACACACACACACACACACACACACACACACACAGCTCTGGGGGCGCTATTTGCTGTCCATGATTTCACGTGCCTTTTGGGCACGGCTGGTAGAGATGGACATGAAGCAGCAGGACAGCAAGCTGGCATCTCGGTCGGCCTAGAGAAGTTTCCCAAGTGAAATATCAGAACCAGGTCAGGGGGGCGCAGAGAGAGGCGGGGAGGGGAGGCCCACGTGACCTGGGAGAGAAGTTGGGGGGGACCGCTGACCGACCTCGGTTCAGGTTCCCCGTCCCCCTCCTGCTGAGAACCTGCCTTCGCTTCCTGCCCTCAGGTGTGTGAGAGGAGCAGTTTCTTTCCAACAAATACCAACACATCAATTCAGTCTGTTTGTGTGTTTGTTCTTGCTTGTTCGTTTTCTGGACGAGGCCAAAGAACCCTTCCAGTGGAGGTGTGTGTACAAAGGAGGATCTGACAGGATGGGAGATTGAGGGTCAGTCCATGTGCCAAGAAATCCAGAGAATCTGTCGTAGCTGAGACTCGGGCCTTTTGCAGAAATAGGCCAAGAGAGTTCAGATTTGATCATTCACTGCCAAATAGTCATCACAGCAGTTTCCTGGAAGGGATTGTGTTGCAGGAGCCAGGGTGGCCCTCAGCCCTCAGGCCTCAGCCCGGCGGGCGGGCAGGCAGGCAGGCAGGCAGGCAGCGGCTATTGTCTGTTGTTCCCGCCCCCACCCCCACCCCCACCCCTGTTCCTTCTCCAGCGCTCCTTCCTAAGTCCCCTGGACTGACCTTTGCCAGGAGCGGGGGAGGGGAGGTCCGGACGATTCATTCGGCAGGGCCTCGTTCAATCGCTCCATTCAAATGCAGAAAGCTCTCCGGTCAAGTCGGAGCGTTTGACTTTGCCTCGAGCTTCTCTTTAATGAATGGCTTTTTCTTTTTTCTTTCCCCAGTTTCCCCCACCCTTAGGCTGCCCCCTCCAAACTGCAGGGAGGGAAGGAGGGAGAGAGGAAGGGATGGGAGGAGGATGTGTGAGAAACAGGCCGTTTTTCCAGGCAAAAGGAGTCCCCTCCTTTTCCTAACCCAGGAAACCCCACTACACCATTTGAGAATCATGGACACGCGTGAAAGCAGACGTCTTCACTTGAGATCTTCCTCCGCAGGAGGACAGAAAGGAGGGCCAGTGTGTCCCTCTTGTGCTGGCCGGTTCTTAAGTCACTTGAATTCAAAATAATCAATAGAGCATGGAGGCACATTTTGGGGCGGCCTACTCTGGAGCCCAACAGTTCCCTCCTCTGAAAGTTCCTTGGAACATATTAAAGCTGAGCTGGTGACTGTGTGTGTGTGTGTGTGTGTGTGTGTGTGTGTGTGTGTGTGTGTGTGTGTGTGTGTGTGTGTGTGTCTGAGTCAAGGAGATTTCTAGATCTAGATGTCAGGGTCGAAGCAACTTTAGAAGTTTGAAATAACTCTGATGATGTCGTCGGGTGTTTGGTTCAAATTTCGGAGTGGCTCTCACAGAAACAGGAACGAGGACTTTTTCCATAGGAGCCGTTGTGGCCGTTTCTCTAAGGTTTTCGTCAAGTTCTCTAGCTTCCGTTTGCAGGGCTTCAGGCAAAGGGCCGTTTTAGTTCTCAGTGATGCCAAGTCAAAAGGGTGGGAGAAAATGGCAAACGTTCACGGAGAGAGTCATAGCCAGATATTGGAGGGAACTCAAAAAACTTCGGGATGCAGTCCAGTTTTCAGATTAAGAACAACTCCCTAAGGGAAGTGAGTAGCACCAGAATTTCACATCCACAAGTGTGTATCCCCGTTTTATGGAAACATAATTTTGGCCTCCAAGTAACATATGCGAATAACTCTATTGCCAGGGAAATAAGAAGCCTCACTGAGAGTTTCTGAATTAAGGAAAGTAGGGAGAAAAAGATCAGTGATTCTATCCTGCTGACAGAGGTATGAGTTACCAAATGGACGTCCCCCTTTAAAAATAAAAGAAGAAAATTGGGTTTTGTTTGTTTGTTTTTGTTTTTCCTTGTATCTGGAAAACAAAAGATTTAACAATCAGTCCTAATCGCTCCCTCTCTCCCCCTCTCTCTCTCCTCTCTCTCTCTCTCTCTCTCTCTCTCTCTCTCTCTGTTTCTCTCTCTCTCTCTCTCTCTCTCTCTTTCTTTATATATATATATCAAAATACTTTATATAGATATTCTTTTTCAGATTCTTTTCTCTCATACGTTATTACAAAGTAGTGAGTAGAGTTTCCTGTGCTATATAGTAGGAGGTGTTTGTTGATTACCTATTTTATGTACAGTAATGTGTATATGTTCATCTCAACTTCCTAAGTTATCTATCCCCCGCTTCCCCAAGCAGTCCTGTGTTACACAAGTAGTCATACACGTTGTCGTCCTATTCATCAGTTCATTCAACCCCATGTAAGTCATTCTTGTTCTTCTTGGAGTCCAGTTTTTCCATCGGTCCTGCCGACCTTGCCTGATGATTGAGGGTGACTGGACGAGTGACGGTTCCAAAAAGTTTACAAGAGCTTTTGTGAAGGATTGTAGGATTTTCCCAGAGAAGCGGGTGCCTTGATCTGATCACACGGGAGGCTGTGGAAGGTAGACCCCAAGTGGCAAACACATTTTGTTTTGTTAACAGTCTCTGTGCCACGGTGAGGACATCAGGCTTGCAGCGAGGGAAGACTTCAACCCACACGGAAAACATACAAGGATGTTTGGATGACCCCTACTAAGTGGCAGTGGAATGAAGTCCAGTGGCTGGGGTTCAGAGGATCCAGAGAGAGGAGGTTTTCTTTCCATAGAGAAAAATGATTTTTCCCCCCCCAGGGTTACAAGCATGACAGGTCAGACGTTGCCGGTAGACTGTAGAAGTCTTCCTGCCAATGTCTATTTACAGTTGGAGTCATCTTGGAGGCACCACGGGCGGGTGAAGGAATGCAAGATGTGGGGGAGGGGGGAGGTTGGCCAGGGAGCAACCGGCTGGGCCACCGTCT
>NW_028122093.1:10000-12500 GCF_965194805.1 Balaenoptera borealis | reverse complement strand
AGAGGCCGTGGCGGGAGGGGGCGGCCGCGCGCCGCCGCGAGGGGGCCCAGGGGCCCGGGGGCCGGGCCTAAGGGCCCGGACGCGAGTCGGCCGCCGGGGCACGACACGGGGTCTCACCGCCAGAGGCCTCCAGCGCAGGGGCGGTCCCGCGGCACCCAGGACGCCGACTGGCCTCCTCGGCCCCCCCAGGGGCCCCCCTCACGGGGCTCGCGACCACCACCGCCAAACACCCACGAGCCGCGGCCGGCCCGCAAGAACACTCTCTCACGCGCACACCGGCCGCCCCGCAGGACCCCACACACACCTCCGCCGCGCCCGACTTCCCCGCCTCAGGAACCGTGAGCACTCCACCCGGGGACGCCGCCGGCCGAGGCGGCCGGGGGGGCGACACCCTCACGAGGGCGAGGCCGGCTCGGTCCCAGACGGGGAAGGGGACGTGGGGGTTGGGGGGTCGTGGGAGGGCCGGCGGCGACGGGGAGGGGGCGGCACGCACACACGGCGAGGGCCGCGGGGCAGAGGCACGGGGCGCTGCCCAGGGAGAGGAAGGGCCGAGACACGACCGGGCCACCAGGAAAACAAGCGCGGGGTCCCACCGCCACACACACGAGGGCGGTCCCACGACGCCTGAGACGCCGGCCGGCCCCAGCCACCCTGGGGCCTCCCCGCGACCCGGCCCCGCCGCCAGGCCCTGCGTGCGACGGTCTCCCCCGCGTGCCACGGAGGAACCCGTCCACCCAAACTCAACCCCTCTGTCCCCGCCAGGTCCGCCTTCATCCAAGTCCGACCGCCGGGGCTCGCGCCCCAGGGCAACGCTCCCGAGCGAGGCGACCCGCACCGCGCCCACACACCGCCGCCGGCTGCGACTCGCGGTGCGGGCAGGCGCGACGGGCTCCTCGTGGCTGCGGGACTGGGGAGTCGGGACGTCCGGGCGTCCCCGCCCCCTTGAGCTCACCACGGGGGTCACCGCACACGCACACGCACACACGCACACGCGGCCCCACGCCGGACGCCGGCCTGGCGGGACCCTCCCCCGACTCAGAGGGGGGAGGCGCGGGCCGCGGTAGGCAAAGAGCGGCGCACGGCCCCACCGCGGGGCCGGCGCAAGCCCTCCCGCGAAGGCGAGGGGCTCTGCCCACGTGCTCTGGCAGACGCCACCGTGGCGACTGCACGCTTGGGAGGGGCAGCGGCTGGGGGGTCCGGTACCCCAAGGCTCCCTCTCGGATCGCTAGAGAAGGCTTTCTCACCGAGGGTGCATCATCCCCCACCCATCGTCTCCCCTTTGGGCCCGCGGAGGCGGCTCCACAAGCCGCCCAGTCCACGAATGGACGGGGTGTGTGTGTGGGGGGGGGTCTGCGGTATGGGTAAGCACACGGCTCACAGGAGCGCTCGCGGCTGCAGCCGGGGGCACAACCTCAGCCGCCCCCCGACCCAACACGATCCCCCCCACCGCACAGCCGTGGGAGGACGACCGCGACGAGGCGGCACCCGGCCCCCCACCGAGGGGGGGAACAGAGGCACGCCTCCCTTACCGTCTCGACCCCCGCCAAGAGAGCCACTCAGGGGACACACCACCGCGGCGGGGACCCGAGGAGCACGCTGGGAAAAGGGAACGACACCACCGCTCGGCCTCGGGCACCTGAGGGACAACCTGGAGCGCTCCAGGGGCACCACCGACGGCCAAGCAAGGCACGCTCACGCGCCAGCAGGGGCGCGCAGCGCAGCGGCGGGACGGCCCCCCCCCACCGACGCGGGGAGGACCGCTCGCGAGGCACACGCCAAGGAGGCGAAGCGAGAGTGTCTGCTGCGTCCGAGGACCACGGACCCGCCCGCCCCGTGAGGCAGGGGGCAGGAGACCGAGGGTCAGGGCCGGAGACCACCACCCCTGCCCTTCCACACACCCCCTCGACAGGCCGGGAGGGCGTGAAAAGAGAGGCGAGGGGCCCGCGGACAGAACGAGAAGAGCGGTCCCGTTCGCCAGGAACGTCCGTCCCTCGTCTGGCGCGACTTAGGTCCGGCCCAGGAGAGCGCGACAGCACCACATCGATCAGTCAATCCAGCAAGCCAGGGGCCAGAAAGTCCCGAAGGAGAGGGGCACGGTGAGGACCATCATCCGAGGAGCCTGCTTCAGCCTCACCGGCAGGCAGGCAGGCAGGCAGGCAGCCCCCCCCACCTCCTTTTCTGGCTCTCAGGCAACAGTGGCCGACGACCCCGCGAGGAGAACGCCTGACACGTGGCACGGAGCCTGCGGGGTGGGGTCGTCTCAGCCACCACCGGGTGCCTGCGGCGGGGGGTGGGAGTCACACGGGGTAGAAGACCCACGCGCCACCTCGCCCCGCCGCCCTCGGGTGAGCCAGAGACCGGAGGCGGCACCGCGGGCCGGGTCAGCCGGGCGCACACACGAGAGCCGGCGCGCAGGCCCAGGCGGGCGGCTCAAGCGGCAAGGGCCGGTTCGGGTGCCAGGCGGCAGTCCCAAGCCCAGAGCCCTGCATGCGTCCGGAGT
>NW_028122093.1:0-2500 GCF_965194805.1 Balaenoptera borealis | reverse complement strand
GCTTAGAAACCTGAATCGGTCATGAACAGGAACTAGGAAGCCACGGTGAACGGGGTCCGTGACACCAGTGTTTCTGGACCGGCAAATGGATGATTCCATTCCATCATGTCTAGAAGCATACATTTTCACACAGCGTCACTTTTTCAAAATTTCTTTCCCCCAAAGTGATGCCAGAGGTGTGGAGTCATACATCGAAACATCTTTAGTTTTACAGTTAGTTTGAGTTTTACAGTTCCTTCTGTAATAAGGAGACAGAAGTAGGTCCACTGAGACTTGTTGAGCCAAGAACGTTTCCATAGGTTATCTCTGGAAACGATCTAGACGTTCCACGAATTCCCCATCATTCCACTTCTGCCAACTCTAAAGTTTCTAAAGTGACCCCAAAGGTCTGGGAGAAACTGTTTTTAAGTAGACATACATACCACAACACATAACCTTTCTTAAGGAGTTCCTCCACCTAGAGCTATCGAAATCACTTGTTCTAAATCCCATGACGATGAGATGACCCGTGAACATCTCCTGAGACTTTAGACGACGTCAGCCATCACCCCCCAAGTTCTTTTTCTTGCTGACGAATTCGGTTCACTCCCGTGAACTTATTGGATTTGGGGTCGACGTAGATAGAAGAAAAGGTTGACCTCGAATGCTGATCACGCTAAAGACCTGCCTAGTTTCATAAAACCCATCCCTTGACCTTGGCTATATCTCGGCTGAAGGGTTCATCCTAGATCACGTGAACTTGCAAAAACCTTCGGGCGGGTCCCTTTCTAGTGGACTGAATTCGGGAGTGCTTCCTTCTAAGCCAGTTCAAGAGAGCTCTTTCACAAGTTAACTGTGGCACTCGGATCCGTACGTAGACACAGGCCAGCTCTAGGAGGGAGCTACAGACATACCCGTTACCGGGCCCTTTCCAGATTCTTGCACAGCAGTACCATAGAAATGAAGATCGCTTCCACAAGACTCTAAGGCTAACAAGGCAAAACGTTTTAATTGAAAGACATAGCTTGTACACAAGGGAGAAGGCGGTGTGCGGGGTGGGGGGGTGGGGGGGGATGTGGGGGGGGGTGGGGGGGAGGCGAGAGACAGCTCCCCGAGTCGAGTCGCTTTGATCACGGAAGGGAGAGTCTGTCTCGGGATCACTGATCATTTCCGGAAATCCTCCACATTCTTGGATCAGCAGCAGCTGGTTCCACGGTGGCTACCTATGGGGAATAGCAAGCGCTTCCACGAGGCGAAAGAAGCGCACGAGGATTTTCTGCAAGAAAGCACAGGAACAGATAAGGGTTAAATGTACAGTTGAGCTTCCTGTCTCGTGACAACTAGGTACAGTCGTGGGTGTCAACAGAGGTAACGTTAATCTTTTACTCCCGCGAGCCTCTTTTGTGTGTGTGGGGGGGGGGTGGGGGGGTGGGGGGGGGGTGTGTGTGTGCGTGTGCGTGTGCGTGTGCGCGCGTGTGTGTGTGTGTGTGTGTGTGTGTGTGTGTGTGTGTGTGTGTGTGTGTGTGTGTGGAAGGTCCGGGTTATTGCTCAACGCCCCTCATGTCATATCCCCTTGCGATGAGGTCACCCTGAGTCAGGAGTGTGCGTATCTCCGTGATGCATCTGAAAGGCACGTGCCAAGTCAACCCAGGGGAATAGTCAACTGCACCTCAAACAGTGTCTGAGCTTGCGATAGACACACCTGTCTTTCTCCGGTTTTGTCATCTCGACCGTCACTTTTGGACATTGTGGGGATGGCGCAGGCCGAGCCAGAATATCCACCATGTCTTTAAATATCAGTGAGTCTCAAGGGTGTGTGCGACCTTCACCCAGGAAGAGTGCGCCCTGATGAGCAAATTCCAGGGGATGCTGTCTAGAGCTGTGCTGCTGGAGGACCTCAGTTATCTGGTGTCCATGGGTGAGTCTGTCCACAGCCATTTATCTGATAAAAGATTACCCAGAGGAGCTTTGCGTATTCTGCCCCCCACCACGCCGATGCCTATACACTTACAGAGCATCCACATCTGCCTGAAGGGGATGTGCTTCTTTCTTTCTTTCTTTCTTTTTAATTTTTTTTTTTTCAGGATCCCACCAGGATGGACAATTTCTGGCCACAATCACACGTCTTCCTTTCTGCTCCATATCTAACACTCAGAACAGTGCAGGACACTCACCTCATGGCACGCCTGCATCCAGTGGATGGATCAACGTGATAGGTAGTTCCTAACCAGCTCCTCTGCTCTTGAAACCGTGGCAGAGTTTGGCACAACACTCGTCATCATAGCAGACATTTTCCCTTTAAAAGAGAGTTCATGGGGATGGGGGGTGGGGTTGGGGGGTGGGGTGGGGGGTGGTTGGCCTTCCGAGGGAGCTGATGTTATTGAATATGGTTTTTTGAAAATAATGTTCGATCCACTATGGAACAATGGATTCACCCTCGTTAGAAAAACAAAGGATTTCACAGTCTGTTTCTGGTCTGGGACCTGAGCATCAGCAGACAGTTCCTGAATACCTGAGCCCA